>NC_092421.1:87251466-87551466 GCF_040894005.1 Engystomops pustulosus
GGCCCCCACGCCTTAATCGAGCTTGACGAGGCGGCCAGCGACCTGCCGAAGGGGAAAATTGTGTTGTCCAATGTAGCAGCAGAAGCCGGAGTCAACAAATATACAGGTAAGAAGAACTTATGGGGTCAGTCATGGAGCCTTACATTTGGACCTATGGGGCACATCTCCATCTAGGCCCCTTTACTATCTCCTTGGATGTATCTAGGCTAAGCCAGACCTGGTCTAAATCTCTGATGGCTTACATGTTGTAGATATTAATAATCTATAGGATGGGTCATAAAGATTAAATCATAAGGGTCTGACAGGGAGCCACATGGAGACAGCACAACCATGGCTCCTGATATAAGCTGATGGAACCGGACCTCCATCAATTCGGTACTAATGACCCATCCTAAGGATAAAACATCAACATTTTGGATGGAAAAACCCCTTTAATTCCATTTACTGCACTTCCCTTTAACTACAGATTGACAAGTTTTGTATCTTAGTCTTCATTTTATCGCGTGAGCCAACCCTTCTAAATCAGCATCTTGGCATATATATTGCTAAGACCCTATCGGTACTGGACTGCAGAAGCTTGAAGCTCTAGGACCCTAATACCAAATGGGGAATAGACCGATCCCAGATTCAGCTGGACAGTCCTGAATGTCAGGTGCTGTCCCGCTATCCTGGGTGTTGGGTGGGATGTCCTAGCATCAATGTTATCTGTATCTTCAGGCCTCAGGATAGAATTGGTTACAATGGTGAAGCAGGGAGCTGTCAGCTCCCCAATCTATCGGCGATGGGACACTAGGGGCTGACAGTTAGGGGCGTGGCTTAAGGAGGACCTGTCAGGTCGAGTTGGACACTTACCACCCACAGATCCTTATGGACCTGTGGTTTAGTGTCCTAAATCGCCCTGTAGCAAGTCCCTATGTGCCGTTATTGTTTATACCTCCCTCAGTCGGGTGCTCCCTCGGTCACATACTGAAGCCTGCGTACTGCACCCCAGCTCCACTGTGCATGTACATGATCGGACAGTCATGGGGGGCACAAGAGATGGGTCTGATGCGTCTCAAATGACCCATCTCTAGGTAAGTATGAAGGGTTTCTATTTATAGTGGGCCCATAGGGACTTGGTAAAGGGCCATTTGGGACACTAAACCCATCCGGTCTATATGGTCCGGTCAAGTTCCCAGGGCCGCCATCAGGGAAGGGGGGGGGTCCTGAGGAGAAGGGGCCCCAAGACACAGAAAGCCCTACTCCATTGCCAGGTGCAGGGAACTCACTATGGACACAGGGCCAGATCATCATTCTGTGGGGGGCCCCAAACTTCCTGGTGGCTCCTTTAATATGTGTAAATTTTCATTTTTCCCTCCTCTTGGGTAAGTTGAGTGCGCGCCGTGGTAAGATGTATAGATTTCCGTATAGCAGCGGTGGTTCCCCCCGCTCCTGGACGACGCCTGCGCCTGTAGCACCCGGCCATGAGGACCCATCATAAGTCTCGTTATACGGCTCTCCTTGATGCAGACTGTAGATCTTTATGTAGTTACTGCGGTTCTGGAGTCAGCGCCTGACAGTGACAGAAATACAAATGGCCTAAACAGCTCCGTGTAATAGATTCCAGCAGGTCCGATCAGACCCGAGACGCCTAGAAATGATGCATTTAAATCTCCTCAGTCCTGCCATGATTGATCTGGACTAGAAGGGCTTTGCAGCTTCAGGGGTTGCAGTACTTCATGTTCAGAACTTCATGTCCTGGAGAATTACATTTCTGCAGCTTATGTTTAACCCTGTAGTGTCCTGCACGCCTAATAATTTCCCTTATTTACCCAGTGCTGAGACTTTTTGGGTGTTTTTTTTTTTTGCAAAATTTTATAGTGAAATCCACTACTGTATTGCTTTGCGCAGTCATATATTGTTTGTTGCTACATATTAGGGGACACATTTATCAGGGCTTGTACCCCTGAAATAGGCACAATCTCTGGTTGTTCCCCCCCAGGAAGGGGTGTGAAGGGGGATGTGATGTGATGGAGGCACAGTCGGTGATGGATTGGGCCAGAGAGGGGCGTAACGGTGCCCCAGCGGCACAGCACATCACAGCTCTATCAGGGCCCGCAGCCTCCGGATGCCAGGGGGTGGGGGCACCATTGTAGGATCGGGCACTTACCCCCAGCTTATGATAAATTTGCCCCTATGATATATGCCACATAATTATCACTATTTGTAGAAAGCAGAAAAGCGAATAAATAGAGCAGAAAGAACTAGAGAAACGGGGAATGGAAAACTGTCCCTTAGGCTGGTGGCACACATCACGTTCCTGGACTGTTTAAGAATGGATGCGTTTTTGTAAGCTTGGCCGGTTTTAATCTGTTTCGCAGCTGCCTACACTTCTAGAAATTGAGATAAACAGGTTCAAAGCAGCCAAACGCATGGTAAACATTGAAAAACGCCTGCTTTAAAACGGTCCAAGAACATGACGTGTGGCATCACCCTTACTCTATGGCTGAGCTAGTCCCTGCTGTGGGCGATGGGCAGGTTCCCTGGACCAGCTCCGGACCCAACAACTTCTCTCTCTGAACATGAACATCATTCAGAAAGTCGGGAAAAGGACTAGAGGATACTCGGGTCTCTACTAAATTTGGGCCCTAACGAAAAGATTGATGCAAGAACACTTGGTGACCTGGTAATCCCAGCATGCACACAGACACAGCCGAGACTGAATACAGGAAGGAGGACAATAGGGAGGACAATGATGACGGGTAACAACCAAAGCGGGTCCACAAACACTCACTAGAAAATAACACAGACAGGAAAGTTCCCGGAATCTCTCAGCACAGACAAAGTAACAAACTACTAGGAAGTATAAATGTTCCTACAGAACCGAGCAGGGAGAAGCCACAACACCCAGCAAATACTGACTGACAAAACCAGCGGTAATGGAGCCCGGTCCCTCCTTATAGGATAATGCAAATCACCAGCTGAGACCTAAAACCAGAGCAGGTAATGCAGAAACATCAAGTGTAAGCAATCAGGCCGCACAGCACAGAACCAACTAAGGCCGCGGTCACATGTACCGCTAGGCGTCCGTCATAACGCGACGCTAGCGCACAGGGGGAGGTCCTCGGCCCCAACGCACATGCGTTTCCAGAGAAACGCATGCGATCGGCTTAACAATCGCATGCATTTCCCTGGAAACGCATGTGCGTTCGGGCCGAGGACCTCCCCCTGTGCGCTAGCGTCGCGTTATGACGGACGCCTAGCGGTACGTGTGACTGCCGCCTAAGACCGCAGGGCGCCACTTCAAAACCTGAGGGTGCATTCACACCATGCGGTGCGTCAAGTTTTTGATGAGTTTTTGACGCTTTCAAATGGCTTCAGCCTTAACCCCTTACCGACATGTGACGTAATAGTACATCACATGCTGGGTCCCGATGCAGGTAAGTCTTTGCTGCATATTGCAGCAAAGACTTACCGATAACACCTGCGATCGGTGCCGGCACTGATCGCGGGTTTTCCTGCTGATTGCCGCCGGCGGCTTCGAAACAATGACGGCGCATGGGTGGCGATCCGTCGCCATGGTAGTGTCGGGTCTCACGAAGACCCGAAGCTACTTCGGGTTAACCCATTCATTACAATGTGCTATCAGCACATTGTAATGTATGAGGAGTAAAATCCCCATATACTGCTATACTTTAGTATGGCAGTATATGGTAGGATCGTGCAGACACCCTAGGGTTAAAGTACCCAGGGGAGTCTGAAAAATAGTAAAAATAAAAATAAAAAAAAGTTACGAAAAAAAATTCTAATAAAAAAACCTAAAAATTCAAATCACCCGCCTTTCCGTAGAACTGATATAAATATAAATAAACAGTAAAAATCATAAACACATCAGGTATCACCGTATCCTAAATTGCCCGATCTATCAAAATATGATAACGGTTTTTCACTGCGTTTAACGCCGTAATGGGAAATTGCACCCAAAGTCTGAAATTGCACTTTTTTTGCCATTTAAAAAAAAAATTTAAATTCTATAAAAAGTGATCAAAAGGTTGTACAGTCCTAAAAATGATAATATTGTAAATGTCATCAAAATCCGCAAAAAATGACACCTCCCACAGCTCTGTACACCCAAGTATGAAAAAGTTATTAGCGCCAGAAGATGGCAAAATCCCCACCAAAATTTTTGTACAGGAGGTTTTAATTTTTTTAAATGTATGAAAAAATTATAAAACCTATGCAAATTTGTTATCCCCGGAATCGTACCGACCCAAAGAATAAAGTAGACCTGTCATTTGGGGCGCTCAGTGAAATCTGTAAAATCCAAGCCCACAAGAATACGGCACAAATGTGTTTTTTTACCCATTTCACTACATTTGGAATTTTTTTCCCACTTCCCAGTACACGGGAAGTGGGATTTTTTAAATACCACCATTTTGAAGTGTAATTTGTTACGCAGAAAATAAGCCATAACACAGCTCTGTACATAAAAAATTAAAAAAGTTACAGATTTTTGAATGTGGGGAGTGAAAAATGAAAACGCAAAAACGAAAAAGGGCTGCGGCGGGAAGGGGTTAATCACAAAACTCGACGGAACGCATCGCTCTGACATGTGGGGCACATTTACTTACCCGGCTGCTGGAGTTCACAGAACGATAACGAATATTGTCTCGCAATAATGCACATCTGCTGCGATATACTAAGATCGTGCGCCCGATATCCTGCATGTGTCGCTTCCCCGCTCAGGTCCCTGGAGTTCACCTTCTTCTTCCTGGTGCATGTAAGTGCATTGTCTGTGTATAATGCGCTGTGCAGGGAGTCACTAAGATCCTGCGCCTGATATCCTGCATGTATCGCTTCCCCGCTCAGGTCCCCGGAGTTCACCTTCTTCTTCCTGGTGCATGTAAGTGCATTGTCCGTGTATAATGCGCTGTGCGGGGAGTCACTAAGATCCTGCCCCCGATATCCTGCATGTGTCACTTCCCCGCTCAGGTCCCCGGAGTTCACCTTCTTCTTCCTGGTGCATGTAAGTGCATTGTCCGTGTATAATGCGCTGTGCAGGGAGTCACTAAGATCGTGCACCCGATATCCTGCATGTGTAGCTTCCCCGCTCAGGTCCCCAGAGTTCACCTTCTTCTTCGTGGTGCATGTAAGTGCATTGTCCCTGTATAATGCGCTGTGCGGGGAGTCACTAAGATCGTGCGCCCGATATCCTGCATGTGTCGCCTCCCCGCTCAGGTCCCCGGAGTTCACCTTCTTCTTCCTGGTGCATGTAAGTGCATTGTCCGTGTATAATGCGCTGTGCAGGGAGTCACTAAGATCGTGCACCCGATATCCTGCATGTGTAGCTTCCCCGCTCAGGTCCCCAGAGTTCACCTTCTTCTTCGTGGTGCATGTAAGTGCATTGTCCGTGTATAATGCGCTGTGCGGGGAGTCACTAAGATCGTGCGCCCGATATCCTGCATGTGTCGCCTCCCCGCTCAGGTCCCCGGAGTTCACCTTCTTCTTCCTGGTGCATGTAAGTGCATTGTCCGTGTATAATGCACTGTGCAGGGAGTCACTAAGATCGTGCGCCCGATATCCTGCATGTGTCGCCTCCCCGCTCAGGTCCCTGGAGTTCACCTTCTTCTTCCTGGTGCATGTAAGTGCATTGTCCGTGTATAATGCGCTGTGCGGGGAGTCACTAAGATCGTGCCCCCGATATCCTGCATGTGTCGCTTCCCCGCTCAGGTCCCCGGAGTTCACCTTCTTCTTCCTGGTGCATGTAAGTGCATTGTCCGTGTATGATGCGCTGTGCGGGGAGTCACTAAGATCGTGCGCCCGATATCCTGCATGTGTCGCTTCCCCGCTCAGGTCCCCGGAGTTCACCTTCTTCTTCCTGGTGCATGTAAGTGCATTGTCCGTGTATAATGCGCTGTGCGGGGAGTCACTAAGATCCTGCACCCGATATCCTGCATGTGTCGCTTCCCCGCTCAGGTCCCCGGAGTTCACCTTCTTCTTCCTGGTGCATGTAAGTGCATTGTCTGTGTATAATGCGCTGTGCGGGGAGTCACTAAGATCGTGCGCCCGATATCCTGCATGTGTCGCTTCCCCACTCAGGTCCCTGGAGTTCACCTTCTTCTTCCTGGTGCATGTAAGTGCTTGATCTTGTGACACAATTTGAAAGTTAAATCCCACGCTCACTCCGAATCAGTTGGGTCGTCTGACGGCGCACCCACCACAAAAGAAACATGTGCCCCAAAATCCCAGTGCAGACACCTGTTAAATACCTGTGCAAGCTGCATAATTACTGAAAAAGGTGCAAAGTCTGACAGAAGTGCGATCTGAGACCCTTAGTAAATGAGCCCCATAGTCTAATATCTTTTTGAAGTAAGACTTTTTCAAAATGTTGTAGATTTTTTGTTGTTAATGGAATTTTAAGCTGGGTTTAAAACTTTTCCAGAAACGCAGAATATTTGTATTGTTATAAATGTTCATTGTTGATGTTGATTTAGGGGCAGTGTTTGTGCACATCGGTGCGTTTAATGCACCACCACTTTTTATCTCAAAAAAGGGCATTTTAAGTTCCGCCCATAGATGGTCTTGTCCTGCTCTGAAATAGGAAACTGTCCTGCAAAATTCTGGAAAGTTGGCAAATGGCCCCTTTAATGTCTAGTGAAAAAGTGCCTTAAAGGGCTATTCTCATCTCGTCTGGGCAGTCACATTCAATTTCATTAATCTTCCATATATAAACATTTCTTCAATTAGATGTTATTAAGAAAACTGTCTCTGTGTGAAGATCATTTCTAGTCATATGGTCCCTTAGAAACAAGACTGCGTCCTTGGATACGACCACCTCTTCTTTCGTAACACAGAACTTTTCTAAATTTTAATTCCCCCAATATGCATGGAGTAGCCAGAGCTGAGGCTACACGGTGCAGCTACCCCACGCCCCAGTAGCCTCTTGGGTTCCGCCTACCGATACATCTTCAGTGCGCAGCTACAAGGAGCTGCGCGCACTCGTCTGCTCAGCTGGGTTCTGTGCATGCGCAGTAGCTCCGGCTTCAGAGCCTGCATGTGCAGAACCCAGCTTTGCAGACGATTGCGCGCAGCTCCTCGTAGCTGCACGCTGATGATAAATTGGTAGATCCGTGGTGGTAGGTTTCCGTTAATGTAAGAGCAGTGACACTGTATCCATTTTCTATCAATTCTTATCCAACATTGTCCTCGAGCTTATTGTTCTACCAAAACATCTCTCCTGTTCCAACACGTTGATCGTCGGTGTACGGTCCCTCTCTACGTGAGATTTCACAAGGACAGCTGGGAACCGCCAACGCAGCTTTCAATAATTAGACGAGATAACAACCTCTAATGAGACATTAACTCACATTCGCCTATTTGCATGCAGTTTTTTTGCACAGAATTCCTCCTCTTCACACCTCGCTTTGTTGTCCTTTACGCACATTTGGTGGTGGCACATAAATTAGCCTCTTCATCTGTTCGTTAAATATGTTTCTCTTTCTTATTTTTATGCTCTCCGTTCCGTCAGAAGAAATTATCTGTTAGATACAAACTCTTATCTTTGTTTCATTGTTTTTACGTTAAATCTAAATGACACCTGGAAACCAACAGCAATCAGGTACCAGTCTGTACAGATCAGCTCGTAGAGGGTTTCCAAAAGACAAATACATTGTAAATTAATTATGTCATAAATCTAATAACTGAATAATACAGAACAGAACCAGGTTTATTATTACTAGCGACTACATTGGGGGTCATTTACTAAGGGACTGATTCGCGTTTTCCCGACGTGTTACTCGAATATTTCCGATTTGCGCCGATTTCCCCTGAATTGCCCCGGGATTTTGGCGCACACGATCGGATCGGCGCTGGCATGCACGCAACGGAAATCGGGGAGCATGGCCGAACGAAAACTCGACGGATTCAGAAAAAACGCCACATTTTAAAAAAAATGTGTCATGAAAATTGCACTTACCTTCACTCAGCCCAGCTCGGTGTACTCCAGTGCGTTCCGATGCTCTTCAGCGCAGCAGCGCCACCTGGTGGACGGCGGAGGAACTACCTTAATAAATCCCAACCGGACCCGAATCCAGCGCAGAGAACGCGCCACTGGATCGCGAATGGACCAGGTAAGTAAATCTGCCCCATTGTGTACAGTGTCCGTATCCATTGTCATCTCCTCGTGATCCGTAGTCTCGCTGACCTCTATGGTAGGTGGCCGTCTAATCCCCTCATGGAGGCCTGAGATAAAAAATAACCCTTCTAGAAGGGACCTTAATGTGATGTATCGACAATAGTTCACCAGATTTTCACTGTAGCTGTGAGCTTTAGGAGCTAATGTAATCATTTCTCTGGAATATTTGCTGTGCAGGCTGTGACAGGATGTGCAGAGTCATCTCATTATTATCAAAAGTCAAGCAAAATAATACCAGCTCTATTGTAGTGATGGGGGTCACAATAAGACAAGATTATATAGGTGCCCATATCCTACACAGAAAGACTGGAGCAGATTGTATTTTTACACTCCTGCCCAGGGGCGCATAAGGTATCTTTTCCTTATATGAAGGTGCACTACAGCCTTGCAGCGCTGGGGTTCTGGGTTCAAGTCCCACCCAGGACAACATCTGCAAAGAGTTTGCATGTTCTCTCCATGTTTGTGTTGGTTTCCTCCGGGTCCTCCGGTTTCCTCTCACACTCCAAAACTTACTGGTAGGTTGATTAGATTGTGAGCCGCATTAGGGACAGTGGCCGATTTGGTAAGCTCTGTGCAGCGCTGCGTCATCTGTATGGGATATATAAACAAAGAATTATTATTGTTATAGCAATACATTATAGTTTGGTTGGATGGGGTGGTAATGCTGGTAAAGATTTAGCATTTATTGGAATTATGTATGGAAACCTTAAAAGAATACATTATATTAATACAAATAGAACAGACAACACCTCTCCACCAGAACCAGCCAAGGTCCAGGAATGAACAATTGGATGGAAATGGAAAAAACAAACTTGTTTAGTTAGCCCTTAAGGTAAACTCACCTTGTTACCCCTACCTATTTGCCTATCCTACTCTAGACAGTAGGTAATAGACCGAAGTGAAAACGGGAGACACAAATACAGAAGAATGGCCATACAAACACAGGTCAAAGCCAAGAGGACAAAGCCTGAGACAAACTGAAGGACAGAAGTTCTAAAAATACGATCCAGAGAACTATGGCTTGTCGCTTGCTGCAAGCACTGGGAAGTGTGCAAAGAATCCTTTCAGATTGGACCAGTCTCATGACAACAGACAAACCAGATTAGCAGGGAATGAATTTGAGTAGAGGAGGCATGTGTCCATCACTGGTAGCTTAACCTGTAGCCCTGAACCAAGTTAAGAGGAGAAAGATGAGTTTTGTAGAAATCAATGAAGACAGTCAGGAGTGAAATAGGGCAGAATACAAACTAGTGCAGGACAAAATGCAAACTATGTAAAAAAAATCACAGTCAGCAGTGCAACTCCTGCCGTACTTTATAGATAGAGGATGATGCTGAAGCCTGAACGGGCTCTGTCTGAAAATTGATCTCCGCTTCCCTGACCTTGGTCTGTTTTCAGACTGCATCTCTGCTTATCCCCTCCGTGTAACGCTTCATTGTCATTTCAGTCACTCAATGGAGCCTAGTCTTCAGGTAGCGACCTTCAAATCTTTACAGATGGTTGAAGGCTGAAGACCCTTTATATGTATTCAATTATTGAGATGTTGTTACTGATCTCGCCTTTAATACCACGAAAAATAAAAACTTATTCTAAAAAGCAAAGACCTTGATTTGAAGTGGAATTGCAATTTACAATTTTTGTAATGGTTACTTCGCGGCAGGGATCAAAAGGAATAAAAAGTCATTCATTGCCGGTTGTCGCGAGGACAGATGTGCTAATTGACGTTTCAGCGCTCATAACTGGCGCCATAAACATAATTACATATTTTTCCACAGAAATGTAACGCTCTGCCAATTCCCGAAAAAAAAAAAAACGTCAAAAATGTTCAAAAAGTCCAAAATAAAGACTCTTCAATGTCACTCTGTAAAGAAGTGTCAGAACACAGGGAGACAGAAGACGAGCTGAATGGTCTATTAATCCTCTGTCGGCACCGGCTCTTCTTCCCCCGAGCTCCGTCAATGCCATTTTGGTCTTAATCCAAACCTTTTGTAAATGAATAAAAAATGTTTGGCTGGGACATCGCCAGGAAAGATGCCGGAGTTTTGGACAAATTGAAAACAACTCCTGATTATTTTACATAATTACAGAGATGGGAGAATTTTTCTTCGATACGTCCTTACATCAACCTAATCAGTTGGCGAGGACGGGAGTCGAATCCGGTGTTTAGCATCTCATCAGCCGCCAGTCTGTTCCTTAAAATACACGTTCACTTCTAGAGATGACGGGAGGCAGAGTCCCCGACTTAATGCCTAGGAAGGTATTGATCGATGTAGCCCGGATTTGTCGGAGGCAGAGATGCAAGGATGTGGCATCAGTAATGTGCAATCACTGTGGTCACCAGAAATCCTAGATTAAGGTCCCTCCGCTCATCCAGCTTAAATGTCTGAGGATCAAAAACTAGAATAGTAGTTTAGTCTTTTTCCTATATGTTCTTTATTCATTTAGCAGTTGTATCGAAAGCGGTCGAGAACCCGGAAAAACACTTTACTCTGAGTGTCTGGGATAAACCATTCCGATGAACTGGTGCAGCTCAAGAAAAGCCCTAGAAAGTAAAGGTTGAACTTTCTAGCCGTGGCACCTTTCAAACTTTTGAATTTTTTTACTTCCATTTTAAAAATGAAGTTTTGCTTATACGACTCTATCAAAAATATGGACTTAGTATTAATCAGTTTTTCTTATGAATGGGTTATATGAAGTTTTATCCACAGCATAGGGGATAAATATGTGATAGTGGGAGATCTGCCGCTCCACCCAATCCTCAGAACGGGCACCACAAGTCCCTCAAACTGCTCCATTGGGGAATAATATCAGCTATGACAGTAAGGTCCCACATAGGAGTGTAAATCTCTGATCTTTGTGCTTTTTCATTCATTAGAAGCCGGGGTGCGATCCTTTTGAATTACGGACGGTTATTTCTGTAAACATACTGTCAGGCTCCCTGGACCGCCGCGGATGATGGCTTAAGCCGACACCTGGGATCGGAATCTAAGTGGTACCCGGTTTTCACCAGAGCCCGCTGCAAAGTGGGTTAGACGGGTACCACCCGGTCATTCCATATGTGCGAATTGTTCATGTTGGCAGCCAAGGTCAAAGTAGAAAGTCAGTAGGAAATCTTGTGGTGGGGGATAGGAGATGGAGCTGGAGGTCAGGGCTGGCAGCGAAGGAGCGAAATCAGGAACAGGTCCAAGGTCACAACAGGAGGTCAATACATGGGAATAGATCACAGGAAACAGCTTTCTCTTAGCCATCGAGCTCAAAGATCTGGCAGGGAGTGCTGAGAGAGGCCGGCATTTAACGGAATCCGGGAAGTAACCAGTGCCAATCAGCGGTGCACTGGCCCTTTAAATTCGGGTGCACCTTGAAGCCCGGTAATGGAGCAGGAGCATGGAGAGCTGAGTGAGGATAGGTAGAGCAGCAGCCGCCATGGAGAGGGACACGGGTGTGCCCGCGATCCAAGATGTGGCTCGCAGGAGTACCCGTGACATATACCCATTAAAGGAAGTCTACCTACTGGTCTCCAAAGCCCAAAGCATTTTATATGACTTGCATTCTACATTTCACTTTGGCTCCCATTGGAGTCAACTTCTATGGAACTTCTGGATTGATTTACTGCTGCTGGTCCAGGGACTTGCTGTCCCCCTTTCTGTGGATGACTGGGAGTTTCTGAAGTCAGATGCAGAAAATGATACATTTACCCAGGGGTGCACAAGTCATGAGGTGAGTGGAGCCTCTTGCCTCAGGCGGCACCACCTGCAGCAGAATGGGGGGGGGGGCAACATCAGGGGAACAGCTGCTACACAGCTAAAGCTGACACTTTAAATTAGTATTATAAAATTTGTGTCATATCTGATGTTTGCACTACATGGAGAACCCACTTACTGCAAAAATAACCGGATATATTACTACTGGATGGGACAAAGGGGGCGCCATTCTATCGCTCGCTTCAGCCAGAACAGAGTTTACCCCTGCATTTACTCCTTATATCCTCTGAATAGGGGATATCTGTAAAGAACATCACTGTCCGCAGTGTCCATCCTGACGTCCATTTCCTCTGGGTCCTCCAGTTTCCTCCCACACTCCAAAACATACTGTTAGGTTGTTTAGATTGTGAGCCCCATGGGGGACAGGGACGGATTTGTCATGCTTTGTGCAGCGCTGCGTAATCTGTGTGCGCTATATAAATAAAGAATTATTATAATTATTATCATTTCACAGTATTGTAGTCAACATTTCATTTCCTTACGATTTCCAGGCTTCGCCGTCCTCCTCGCGTGTCAGGAGGTAAATGCCTGATGAATGGCGCTCTGCGGGAAGCTTTGATTTTTTCATAGTATGGAAATGGATATTGTGAAACAAAAATGAGCGATTGCCACGGAACAGAACTTTGTGCAAATGTCAGAAATATGAATGACTTCCTACAGAACGAGGCTTAGATTTAGTACTAAGAGAAAGTGAGTAGAGAAAACCTATCAATATTCTTCACTATAGTGAAAAATCGGTAAACGCTGCCTGCGGTGAGGCAAGAAAAGCCAGTGCCTCGACTACTGGGGTTACACAACAAATTTAATGAAAGCATTTTGGGGATTCTTGGAGATTGTGGTTGTTGGCCACATTTGTGTGTGTTTGGGGGCCATGCATAATACTGCGAATCTGGGTAAGGAATATGCAAAAAAGTAGGAAAAGGTAACCATAAGCCATATTTATTGTGTTTGCACCAGTTTTCTGTCTGACTTTGTACTAAAAATAACATGCAAACTGCTTGTACATGTATTTATGAAGCGTTTGCGCCAGTTTTGTGTAACGGCTGCTCTACAAAAATCGGCACAAAAAGGGGCGTTCCGGTGTGGAGTGTAGAGTGTCACACGCTCTATGTTAAAGGTGCACCAAAACAAAAGGGTGCCCACTTCCCGAGCAGTGCAGGGGGCGCCACATTCATGAAGATTGTGTGCCGGTATTCAGTTATCTGCTGCACTCCGCACATTACAGAGGAAAACTGAACATACTACAGACTGCACTAGTATTGATAAATCTGGGCCAGTGTCTGACTTTCAAGAAGCCTAATGACATGTTTTTTTGGTTAAAGCCAACTATCTCATCAGTACAGTATAGGGAGATGGATTGACAAATTGAGAGACCAGGGCCACCATCAGGGGGATTAGTGTGACTGTGTTCATGGGGCCCTGAGGAGGAAAAGAGGCCCCGAACCACTTAAAACCCTCTTCCCTTCCCAGGTGCAGGGAAATCACTGTGCACACAGGGCTGGATTATCACTCTGTGGGGGTGGGGGACCCACAAAATTTGCCATAGTGATGGCCCTGTGAGAGACCATAGACCTAAGTTAGAAAGAGATTCTTTTTAATTCAAGTCATTTTAATACATCATTGTCTGACTTCTTAGATGTTTACTGTTGTTGGATAGCAGCCAAACCTTCCTGATCTATAACCGTGGCTTCTCACCAGTTCCCTACAATGTACTGACAATATACAATGTCTACAGTTGGGAGTCTATTCCCGTTGGATAATATTATACCATATCAATGATGAAAGTCAGACATTGACTCCTTTCCTATGGTTGCATTGGAGGCGTAGCTTTGCTTTTCTCAACCTAGAAAAAATATTTGCATATTCCTTACTTTTGATTCTTATATTAGTTGATAGGATAGTTGGTTCTTGGGGAAACATCAGGCAGCCCAGCCCCTCATCTGTTATATGCTATGGTTGGAGTCAGTAGAAGACAACTCCCCCCATAATGTATTGGCCACTCACCCGCACAGAAGTAAATGTGATGCCTTGTAGCTGGACAATGTTCTTCTGGCTGCTTCCATCAGTACAAGTGGATGTCACCAATAAATTACCTTTATTCTATCCTTTTAACAAAATGCAAAATAGATGAACAATAGAGAAATCTAAATCATGACAGTGTCTGTTCTGACCCCGCTCTACCTCCATGTAGCATCAGCTCTTCTAGATACACTCTGCAGAGAAATTGTTCCTCACATCCTGGAGGACTTAAATTATACATGTTCTCAATGCTCTGCTCTATTCCGGCAGTGTGGACTATGTTCTAGTGGCTTACTGTGAATTGTTTTCACTACACCTGACTCTCTGCAGCCAGGCTCTGGACCAGCAAGAGTTAACAGCATGTGACTGTGCGTGCCTGCTCCTACCACCTGGGGCAGAGTTCCACCTCATTATAATTACCCAGCACACAGCTCATTTCTTTGCTAGCTTATTTTCTGCTCTGCTGTATTGGTACCTCTTGGTATTTGATTCTTGGCTTTCTTTAGTGACTATTCTTCTGTATTTGCGATTCTGTTCTTTGTCTGCTTTCTCAGTTGTGGCCCAGACTGTTTACTACTCCTTATTCTCTTATTGTGTTTTACTTTATGTTTGTCTACGGTCTGCACAGTATCCCAGGGAGGGATTGTTTTTGTGGTGTTACTGTATTAATAAGATACTCTGAGGCAAGCAGGCAGAGCTGTTAAGGGTCTGGAGTTTAGGTCTTACTATCCCAGTCTTGAATCCCATTGTCACGGCTGCCCCCGCAACCCATGTCCCCTCTCCATGCTCCAGTGCCTTAGCGGCTCCAATCACCTGTCCTCGTTCCTGTTGTGGCTCTGGAGGTCAAGCGCTCTCATCCCCGCCTCCTAGGGCGCACTTGCTGTCTCCCATTGATTGGTGCTGGCTATTCCCAAAATTCCTTATAATCCAGCCTCTTCCTGCACACCCCACCAGATCTTTGTGCCTCATAGCTATTGGGAAAGCTTGCTATCTATGCCTTGTACCCTTACTACGATTTCCTGTTGTGACCCCGGTTCCATTATTGACTTTGTCCCCATGCTGCCTGCCCTGACCTACCGCTATGTCCCCGACTCCGATCCTGTGCTGCTTGTCTTGACCTCCTGCCTGTCCCTGACCTTGGTTTTGCCTTAGTATTCTGCACTACGCCTTGGCCGCCACCACAGAAAAAGTTGCGCCTGTTGAGTGAACTGGTGGTACCACGGTGCAGCAAGTCCAACCCGCTCTGGTAAAAACCGGGTACCACTTAGACTCCGCTTCCAGGAGTCGGCTCACGTCATCGTCCGTGCTAGTCCAGTGGGTCCACTACAACTGGTGCCTGATACCCATTACTCAACACCTGCCTAAAACTTTTACTCGGCACCACAGCTCACAGTATTTACAAGCTTCATACATACCCATAGACTACATAAACTTGATGGGAATTTTTACGATTCAGTCTCCATATTCTATATCAGATAGCCATGACCCCCCCCCCCCTCCCCCGGTTCCCCCACCTCTTAGGGCTATCATTCACAGACTCTTATATCTTAATGGAATCCGTATGCAGAACATTTCTCGTGAGATTACTGGTAATTATGTATTTTTTTCCTAATTATTTCCATCTATCGTAAATTGCTCATAACCTAAGGCATTAATGTGTTATGGATATGCTGTATATTCCGGTTATCCGTCAAATCTGTTCCAATTAGGTGATGAATGATGAATCCCATTAATGGCACTTGCTATGTTAATATACTAAATCCGCATAAACTTGTCGGTTCTATTAAATTTATTGGGACCCTTGTGTTGTGGCCGGTTACTTGGTGCTGACCTATAGCAGGAGGCCATGTAGATGTCTGCGGTCGGCCCTGCCTAATAATATGTAAGTTATAAAAACATGAGGGTAAGTTCAGGGAGGGATTTTAAGGAGTTTTCCATTTTTACCATTAAAATACCATATACTTACCTCTCCCGAGAGCCTCCTTGGATCGAGCCATGGTTCTGAGCCAATCCTTGACCACCGTATTCATGTCTGACACCAGGATTGGCTCAGATGTCCTGTGTTTTATTACATTTTTACTATAGTTTTAAATTGTATTTAGCATATTTATATTTTTAGTAAGTTCTTCTGCTTCCTGGTGCTTCCAGCCCTTCCTATTGGGATTTTGTAAAAACATTATCCAATTTGCCCGTCAGTGGAGGTAGAATATCCTATTTCAAATCCATCATGAAAAACCAGGGGCACTTACTTATAGATCCAGAGATCGTGACTATGTGACGTGGTAACTTCTTATATTTGTTATCCATGCCCTCCTTCCTTCTATAATCGACTTTTAAAATTATGAATCACAAGGGCTCATAGGGGTGTTATCAGAGCCCCTCTGTGCCGTAGCTTCACGGGCTGGTACAATGTGCTGGAACACCATCCTCTACCACTGTGTGATACAGTGGATAGGGGAAGTGCAGAGGGAGCAGGGGCAAGGAGAGAAAGTGTAAGGGTCTTTAAATCTACTAGAACGAAGTGGCTTCAGACTCATTAGCATAATTTTGAAGTTTGATTTGAGAAGGAAGGAGACCATGGATAACAAATGTAGCAAGATTACCACAGTCTCATAGCCATGGATAGTTTTTACAGGCGTCCATTTGACAAACACGAACCCAGAACCCGAACATTGGGTCTGTGCTTCTCTAGTTACTGGTGGATGTAAGTTTATAAAGTTGAGTGGTATAAGAGTGCAGCCGATGGATCAATAAATGACCTAAATCCTTAGATCAGGAATAGAACAGACAGGAGGAAATGTCATAATTTTTGTAAGGTATTATATATTTATGGATTCGGTCCATTTTATCACGACCCCGACTTCACCAAAATGGCCACCAGCTCCGACCCCACCGGCCTCCTAGACGCAGCCTGTGCACCGGTGCTGGATGTGTTTTTCCCATATTATTGAACCTCTTTAATCACATGATCTTTTCCTGCCTGATTGTGTGTAAATGTATCCGACACATCTCAGGGATAAAGGTATCAGGGGTAAAGGGACACAAGGTATTTCTAATATTTATAAACTGCGCCTCCTCTTACGATTTCGAGCTTCAGACATTGTGTGGATGTGGATTTCCGGCCGCCGGAACCCAATATTTTATATTAATACGACATTAGAGAAACATTCGGCGCGGTTTATACTTCCTTGCCAAGCGTCGGTATTTATTCCAGTTTCCCAGTGTTTATGTGATTAGTTTACAATGGATTCTTGGAAAAAGCAACAGTGTAACTCCAACGGCCAATCCTCGTCCCCCAATCACTCATTCCGAACACTTGATAATCTCCGAGCGGCGCCCGGCTCGCCAATTATTCACCGATTGGCCAAATTTGAATATTCTGTAGTCGAATGCCTAGAACGGGGAGCGGGGGTAACATAACACAATCCTTCAGGAATTTGGCACCACGGATCAGCCTAATAGATTTTAAGTAATTTCTCTGTTATGGTTCCATTGTTTTCTGATTTATCCGCCGTCATTAATTAGCAAAAACGTTGCCATGGTAACAGTTAATTGCGTGTTATGAACAGCTTGAGACGTTAACCAATTGCAATCAGCAAATTAGATTTAGAAATTCTCCCGGAATGGGAAACCTGTCAGAGGAAGAAGATGGATGACGGGGCTCCGTGCGCCCGCATACTTATGGTGTTTCACCGGGTTATTGATGTTCCGGCAATCAGATCTCCGTGCTATAACTTACGCTTTATGATGGGACGTATCAATATTCCTTGACACTTTGTATCACTGGATCGCCAAGAAATCAAAATATTCATTAGCTTTATTAATTGTGTTAATGAATCACTTTTACTTTGGTATTTACTGACTTTTTATTAAGTTTATTAATGAGCGGTCGGATCTCCGATGCTTGGATGAAAGTTTTTAGAGGCCTTAAACATTTACACTAATCGAAGATATAGTAGGGAAGTCTCCTGGTGGGCTAGGGTGTGACACAATGATGAGGCCAAAGCTCAGAAGAGAAGACAAAGCTCAGAAGAGAGGCCAAACTCCAGAAGAGAGGCCAAAGCTCAGAAGAGAGGCCAAAGCTCAGAAGAGAGACCATAGCTCAGAAGAGAGGCCAAAGCTCAATGAGGCCAAAGCTCAGAAGAGAGGCCAAAGCTCAGAAGAGAGGCCAAAGCTCAGAAGAGAGACCATAGCTCAGAAGAGAGACCAAAGCTCAGAAGAGAGGCCAAACTCCAGAAGAGAGGCCAAAGCTCAGTAGAGAGGCCAAAGCTCAGAAGAGAGACCATAGCTCAGAAGAGAGGCCAAAGCTCAATGAGGCCAAAGCTCAGAAGAGAGGCCAAAGCTCAGAAGAGAGGCCAAAGCTCAGAAGAGAGACCATAGCTCAGAAGAGAGGCCAAAGCTCAGAAGAGAGGCCAAACTCCAGAAGAGAGGCCAAAGCTCAGAAGAGAGGCCAAAGCTCAGAAGAGAGGCCAAAGCTCAGAAGAGAGGCCAAAGCTCAGAAGAGAGGCCAAACTCCAGAAGAGAGGCCAAAGCTCAGAAGAGAGGCCAAAGCTCAGAAGAGAGACCATAGCTCAGAAGAGAGGCCAAAGCTCAATGAGGCCAAAGCTCAGAAGAGAGGCCAAAGCTCAGAAGAGAGGCCAAAGCTCAGAAGAGAGGCCATAGCTCAGAAGAGAGACCAAAGCTCAGAAGAGAGGCCAAACTCCAGAAGAGAGGCCAAAGCTCAGAAGAGAGGCCAAAGCTCAGAAGAGAGACCATAGCTCAGAAGAGAGGCCAAAGCTCAATGAGGCCAAAGCTCAGAAGAGAGGCCAAAGCTCAGAAGAGAGACCATAGCTCAGAAGAGAGGCCAAAGCTCAGAAGAGAGGCCAAACTCCAGAAGAGAGGCCAAAGCTCAGAAGAGAGGCCAAAGCTCAGAAGACAGGCCAAAGCTCAGAAGACAGGCCAAAGCTCAGAAGGGAATTTAGACAAATCCAAAGAAACGATGCACTTCAAAGGAAATGTACCATCAACATCCATCCTGATAAACCAGGGACATTACCCATAGATCCAGGCACAGGGACTGTGGTAACTTCTTATGTGTGTTATCCATGGCCTCCTTTTTTGCACCAGAAAGTATTGATGTAATTTTATAATGTCGAATTATGGCTTTACAAAGACATCCCCCCAAGGAAGGGTCAAGTAGATAGTAATCCTTATGGTCCACCATGTGTCTATAGGAGGAGGCTCCAACAGGCTGTTCCACCAAGTGAACCTATTCAAGATCTAGAGACGAGATCCCTGAAAGTTCCTCTGTGTAGTGGAAGGCCATTGCCTATGTGTGACATCACTCCAGCCGTGGTGTCACCACACTCCATACATAGAGAGACTTTCACTCGCTGTGAATAGGGGATACGTTAATTTGGTAGAACAACTTCTTTAATTGGCCAACATCATCTGAAAACTGGTGCAGCCCAAACATAGAATTGAACTAACCTTAAAGGGAACCTGTCACCAGGAGACCCATTTTTAGCACTCCCCCGGTCCCCACAGAGCATAGCACATACACTGCCAAAGTGTTTTTGTATTAATAATAGGTTTTACAGAAAAAAAGATCTGTTATATTGTACCTTTCATTAGCATCTGTTGTGTGACTAGACAGTTGCCAATTGGGAGGGGCTGGAAAGGAGCAGTTCCCCCCACCCTTGGGGAACAGCTCCTCCATGTGACCTTTTCAAATATATGAAAACGCCCCCTGCTCCTCTACAGCCAATCCTGAGTGTGGGGAGTTATTCATATATTTGAAAAGGTCACATGTTTCCCAAGGGTGGGGGGAACTGCTCCTTTCCAGCTCCTCCCAATAGGCAACTGCCTAGTCGCACAGCAGATGCTAATGAAAGGTACAATATAACATATCTTGATTTGGCTGACAACTCTCCTATGTATTTCTTAGCCCCTCTTTGGAGGGTGTTCACATGCTGAAAAAAGTCTAAATATTTAATTTGGAAACCAAATTCCTCCTCTCTTGTGGACTCCAAAATATGTTTTCTATAGACGATAATATAAACATACAGGGGTGTATGTACACTATGAGCAGTGTCCTGTGTACTATGAGCAGTGTCCTGTATACTATGTGCAGTGTCCTGTGTGCTATGTGCAGTGTCCTGTGTGCTATGTGCAGTGTCCTGTGTACTATGTGCAGTGTCCTGTATACTATGTGCAGTGTCCTGTGTGCTATGTGCAGTGTCCTGTGTACTATGTGCAGGGTCCTGTGTACTATGTGCAGGGGGTGTGTACTATGTGCAGGGTCCTGTGTACTATGTGCAGTGTCCTGTGTACTATGTGCAGGGGTCCTGTGTACTATGTGCAGGGGTCCTGTGTACTATGTGCAGTGTGTACTATGTACTATGAGCAGTGTCCTGTGTACTATGTGCAGTTTTTCCTGTGTACTATGTGCGGTGTGTACTATGTGCAGGGTCCTGTGTACTATGTGCAGGGTCCTGTGTACTATGTGCAGGGTCCTGTGTACTATGTGCAGTGTAGTGTGTACTATGAGCAGTGTCCTGTGTACTATGAGCAGTGTCCTGTGTACTATGTGCAGTGTCCTGTGTACTATGTGCAGTGTCCTGTGTATAGTGCAGTGTCCTGTGTATAGTGCAATGTGTACTATGTGAAGTGTCCTGTGTACTATGAGCAGTGTCCTGTGTACTATGTGCAGTGTGTACTATGAGCAGTGTCCTGTGTACTATGAGCAGTGTCCTGTGTACTATGTGCAGTGTCCTGTGTACTATGAGGAGTATCCTGTGTACTATGTGCAGTGTCCTGTGTATAGTGCAGTGTGTACTATGTGCAGTGTGTACTATGTGCAGTGTGTACTATGTGCAGTGTCATGTGTAGTGTGCAGGGTCCTGTGTACTATGTGCAGTGTACTATGTGCAGTGTCCTGTGTATAGTGCAGTGTGTACTATGTGCAGTGTCCTGTGTATTGTGCAGGGTCCTGTGTACTATGTGCAGGGTATGTACACTATGAGCAGTGCCCTGTGTACTATGTGCAGTGTCCTGTGTATAGTGCAGTGTGTACTATGAGCAGTGTCCTGTGTACTATGTGCAGTGTCCTGTGTACTATGTGCAGTGTCCTGTGTATAGTGCAGTGTGTACTATGAGCATTGTCCTGTGTACTATGTGCAGTGTCATGTGTATAGTGCAGTGTGTACTATGAGCAGTGTCCTGTGTACTATGTGCAGTGTCCTGTGTATAGTGCAGTGTGTACTATGAGCAGTGTCCTGTGTACTATGTGCAGTGTCCTGTGTATAGTGCAGTGTGTACTATGAGCAGTGTCCTGTGTACTATGTGCAGTGTCCTGTGTATAGTGCAGTGTGTACTATGAGCAGTGTCCTGTGTACTATGTGCAGTGTCCTGTGTATAGTGCAGTGTGTACTATGAGCATTGTCCTGTGTACTATGTGCAGTGTCATGTGTATAGTGCAGTGTGTACTATGAGCAGTGTCCTGTGTACTATGTGCAGTGCCCTGTGTATAGTGCATTGTGTACTATGAGCAGTGTCCTGTGTACTATGTGCAGTGTCCTGTGTATAGTGCGGTGTGTACTATGAGCAGTGTCCTGTGTACTATGTGCAGTGTCCTGTGTATAGTGCAGTGTCCTGTGTGCTATGTGTGGTGTGCACTATGTGCGGTGTCCTGTGTACTATGTGCAGTGTGTACTATGTGCAGGGTGTACTATGTGCAGGATGTACTATGTGCAGTGTCCTGTGTACTATGTGCAGTGTCCTGTGTACTATGTGCAGGGTCCTGTGTACTATGTGCAGTGTCCTGTGTGCTATGTGCAGGGTCCTGTGTACTATGTGCAGTGTCCTGTGTGCTATGTGCGGGGGGTGTACTATGTGCAGTGTGTGCTATGTGCAGGGGTCCTGTGTACTATGTGCAGTGTGTACTATGTGCAGTGTCCTGTGTACTATGTGCATTGTCCTGTGTACTATGTGCAGAGTCCTGTGTACTATGTGCAGAGTCCTGTGTACTATGTGCAGTGTCCTGTGTACTATGTGCAGTGTCCTGTGTACTATGTGCAAGGGTCCTGTGTACTATGTGCAGGGTCCTGTGTACTATGTGCAGGGGTCCTGTGTACTATGTGCAGGGTCCTGTGTACTATGTGCAGGCTCATGTGTACTATGTGCAGTGTCCTGTGTACTATGTGCAGTGTCCTGTGTATAGTGCAGTGTGTACTATGAGCAGTGTCCTGTGTACTATGTGCAGTGTCCTGTGTACTATGTGCAGGGTCCTGTGTACTATGTGCAGTGTGTACTATGAGCAGTGTCCTGTGTACTATGTGCAGTGTCCTGTGTATAGTGCAGTGTGTACTATGTGCAGTGTCCTGTGTACTATGTGCAGTGTCCTGTGTATAGTGCAGTGTGTACTATGAGCAGTGTCCTGTGTACTATGTGCAGTGTCCTGTGTATAGTGCAGTGTGTACTATGTGCAGTGTCCTGTGTACTATGTGCAGTGTCCTGTGTATAGTGTAGTGTGTACTATGTGCAGTGTCCTGTGTACTGTGTGCAGTGTCCTGTGTATAGTGCAGTGTGTACTATGAGCATTGTCCTGTGTACTATGTGCAGTGTCATGTGTATAGTGCAGTGTGTACTATGAGCAGTGTCCTGTGTACTATGTGCAGTGTCCTGTGTATAGTGCAGTGTGTACTATGAGCAGTGTCCTGTGTACTATGTGCAGTGTCCTGTGTATAGTGCAGTGTGTACTATGTGCAGTGCTCCATTGTGTGTCCTGTATATAACATGAACATTTGTTTTATATTAATATTTGCATATTTCTTGTGTGTACAGTAACCAGCGATGAGCAGATCCTTTCAGGTTCACGGATTTTAGCTGAACCTTGAACAGAAGTTTGGTTCAGATATGCAAACCTGAACCCGATTACCCGCTGGTAACACCCATGATTGGTGCTGGTACAGATTGAGGTGTTAACCCTTTATATGCAGAGACATCATAAGGGAGTAATGAAAAATGGCGCAGGTACTCGGTCCGGCGCAGTTCAGAACGTTACGGTTCGGATCCTCTCATCCCTTCTGGTAACTGATATCCAACCCGAGTTCTTATAGGTTGTGTTTTTATACCACATTTTGCTTTATATATATTTTTTATATTTCAAAAATATCCGAAGAAAGAGAAGGCGACGGGAAATACGATTATTACTACTACATCCCATTTCTTTGTCTCTACTCGTCACGTCTCGTATTTTAGAAGTATTTCTCCCTTTCAAGTCAAATAAATAAATAACGGGCAGAAAATTCCCACTAAATAAATGTTTTTTGTTTTTCATTCCTTTTTTACGTAACATTTTTTTGCTACATATCATTTATTTATGTCGATACATTCTTTTTATTTTCAAAATGTTTTTGCCTTTTTGAGGGCATTTGGACAGTGGAAAATCTAAAGTGGATTCAAACGGGATTATTTTTCCAATTGATTTTTTATCGAGAAAACTGCGACATGTGAATATACCCTAAGGCTCCGCTCTATGAAAATTGTAAATATTTGTGAATTGTCCACATAGTAACATAATCAGCGTGGAATACAGCGGATGGTAGCAGCTCAGAGGCGTGTAAGGGAATGCGCTAAGCACCAGTTTTGGATTTTGGAGACCCCGGTGCCCCCATAACAAAGAATTCAGCCTGTAGGATCCTTATATATGAACTGGTCAGGGGCGGATAGGACCTCCATGTGCCCAGGGCTGTAGGAATATTACAGTTCCTACATCTAGTACTAGAATCAGCTCCTTGGGGAATGGAGGATGTGTCCCTCCTGCTGCTTTCAATCTGCAGTTACAGGACCTTTGGAGGACCTTCAGGGCGTGTTCACACGTTGCGTTTTGGTCGCGCTTTCATTGCGTTTGAAACGCATATACAACAGCTGATGAGAGGTGATTTGCCTAATTACATTACCATTTACGTTTGTAAATGCAATGTTAACGCATGCGTTAATGCGTTGTTAACGCATGCGTTAACATCACGTTTACGATGCGTTTTGTAAACGGAAATGTTAGCAGCGATGTAATTAGGCAAATCACCTCTCCTCAGCTGTTGTGTATGCGTTTCAAATGCAATGAAAACGCAGGTCAAAACGCAACGTGTGAACGCGCCCTCAAAGGTCCTGAAATGACTCTTGTGTATTGAGAGCAGGAACAGATTATGAGGATGTCAAGAGTGAAGATCCTTCTCAGTATAACATTTGGTGGGTGGTTATGGGCCCCCTAGAAGGCTTGGGCCCCGGGCTACCACCCAATCCACCTGTATTTTAGTCCATTACTGGAAATTGCCCTTCCCTGGAGCCTGGAGGGGGCGCACTATAGGCATACCATGGGTCCTTCTATCGGCAATGAAGTTTATAGATTTTTTTTTTCTTCCTATAACTTGAGGAATACTTTGTATTTCTGAATTCATAATTTTTAATCCGAGGAAACATAATCATATACAACACAATATCCTGTTTGTCTTCTCAGTTTCTCGACAACTAATTAAATTCTCGTTTCTCATTATCATTAGTGCTGAGCGCTGACACGACTGGGGCTCATATTATATAACGGAAGGAAATATTATTCCTCATTATAACGATGTTACCTGTTTTCTTACATTGTTTTTGTATCTTTTTTTAGTCATTTCTTTATTTTATCTGTGTTTTTGTTTGTCTCCCTAAAATCCACTCTCCAGACCCTGAGTACTGCCCCCGCTTACAATAAGGGGGGAAAGGAGATTAGAATAGCATGGACGTATCATTGTGTTTCTAGGGGTAGAAGCAAAGATTAGATGTCTAATATGACTTTAATGTATCATTGATGTCTTAAAGGGAACCTGTCACCAGGAGAGCCATTTTTAGCCCTCCCCCAGTCCCCACAGAGCATAGTACATACACTGCCAAAGTGTTTGTGTATTAATAATAGGTTTTACAGAAAAAGATCTGTTATATTGTACCTTTCATTAGCATCTGCTGTGTGACTAGGCAGTTGCCTATTGGGAGTGGCTGGAAAGGAGCAGTCCCCCCACCCTTGGGAAACCTGTGACCTTTTCAAATATATGAATAACTCCCCTCACTCGGGATTGGCTGTAGAGGAGCAGGGGGCGTCGCTAAGCCCAGTGATGGGTGTTTTCATATATTTGAAAAGGTCACATGGAGGAGCTGTTTCCCAAGGGTGGGGGGGGGGGGGAAACTGCTCCTTTCCAGCCCCTCCCAATTGGCAACTGCCTAGTCACACAGCAGATGCTAATGAAAGGTACAATATAACATATATTTTTTTCTGTAAAACCTATTTTTTATACAAAAACACTTTGGCAGTGTATGTACTATGCTCTGTGGGGACTGGGGGAGAGCTAAAAATGAGTCTCCTGGTGACAGGTTCCCTTTAAAGGGAAGCAGTCAGTAGTATTGACCCAGAAAACCTGCAGCCAGTGGTATGTGTTGTCCATGGAGAGATGTCTAATCAGACTTTTGTGTGTGTTGTTAGTAGCAGCAGGACTGTGAAATATGGATTTATATTCCAGGATTGCAGCTTCTCTAAGTGCACTGGAGAAAATGTCCTCACACTGCCGTGCTCTGTGCTCTCTGCACACAATGTTAAATATTGCCCCTGGAGAAATGTTTGACCATTGTGTGTGTTGTTAGTAGCAGCTGGACTGTGAATTATTGATTTTTATTCTAGGATTGTAGCTTCCTTGAAAAACACTTGGGCCTTATCCTCACACTGCTTTTCTCTCTGCAACCGGTGTTAGTTGTTGTTCCCGGAGATCATACCTTTGTGTATGTTGATAGTAGCCGCAGGACTGTAGCTCTTGGGGTTGTTTCCTCACACTTCTGTGCTCTGCAGCGAAATTCTGGAAGAAAAAAAAAAAAAAAAGAATGAGCTTACGATTCTGTCCCCTCATCTGACAATGAAGTTCTTCCAGTTTCAGGCAATCAATTTTGCAGCAAAAATAAAATCCATGTAAATAGAGACCAGCAGGGCCAATGAATTCCCAAGGTGAGTATGTGTTTTTTTTGTATTTTAAAGTATTTTTTGTTATAAACTGGACATCCCCTTTAAAAAGTATTTTTTCATTATTCCTCCATTCCCATTAATTACACTCTTATAATTATTTCCTCTTTTACAGGTGGACGTGGAGTCACCGTTGGACCAATCCTGAGCTCGGCAGCTTCCGATATTTTTTGTGACAATGAAAACGGACCAAACTTCCTCTTTCAGAATAAAGGGGATGGCACCTTTGTAGACATGGCGGCCAGTGCAGGTGAGGACATTGCTCTACTTTATAATATGCTGCTTAACACGACTGACCATGACAGCCCAGCGCACACTGCTTTATCAGCATCTCAGTGGAAATCTTGTAATGCCTCAGTCCACCTGCGGAGGCGCTGCAGGGAAATAGACATCAAGTTGTTGTGTGTTCCTCAAATTAAGCTTATTGCAATTGAAATGTCTTAGTAAAACAGAGAGTCCTGTACCTGAAGATCCCCTAGATGGGGGTGATCAGAGAAAAATCCATCTTCCCTCCTCCTCCTCCCGGTTCCAATGGTCTTCCAGTCTTTGGACAAAGCAGGTCCCCGATGGCTCGCTCAGAAGTGTCAACCAGTGGGACTGCACTTGTCAATGCTGAAGACTGGAAGACCCTCTTGATGTGGGAACCCAGCCAGGGTAAGTACACTTTCTTTTTTTTTTGGCTTCTAGGGGCGGTGGGTCATCTCTATAGACATGTATTCCCCATGCTGCCCACTGATTTCTGCTGCCATAAAAGTTGTCAGGGCTGCCACTAAGTTTTGTAGCTCCTCCTCCCTGATCCCAGCCAAAAATTACAATTTACCACTGTGGACCTTATGACATAGAACTGATCAGATCCAGGTAGAAGACTTCTCATGCCTGACTTATTGCTGCAGCTCATCCCCCACACTGTGCAACTAAAAATATGACAGTCACTTACAGTATTGTGTCACCTGGATAACACAATTCTTCTACATAATTTGCTATGGAATGTGATGATGCTATATAACAAAAGATTATTATTATATTATATACTCCTCACACCACAACTGACCTTGTTGTGCAATACATATATCACCTTCACTTACAGTCAGTGTTGGACTGGCCCACCAGAGTCCCAGAGGATCCTCCGGTGGGCCCTACCCAATACTGAACCCCAGAGGTTCATCAAAAAACACCACAATTTGAAGGCTGCTAGAGTATATTTCCTGGGGGATAATGATGAGTGGGCGCCGAAATGTATTTTCTCTGGTGGGCCTAAGGAAACCTAGTCCAACACTGCTTACAGTCCAATGTAACCAGGATCACACACTATGCTCCTAAGTAATATATACTGGAAACTGGAGTATTGATGTTCAAGTTTATCCGGCATCCTACTGATTTCTATGGAACTTTCCGGACATTTAACCGCTAGTCATTTGGAGTTTAGAGGAGTTTGGAGGGGATGTGGTTCCCTGGGTTCGCCATTCTTGGGGGTCTCGACTAGGATTTCCTCAAATTCAGATCTTTATCACTTTTCCTACAGATAATGAATGAATGTATGATCCTAAAACCGGGTCATATCATGGGATTTTCTGCTGGAGAAAGATCCTTTATAACAAACAACCTTGTGATTTTATGTTAAATGTTGTATTTACCTCTAAATTGTTGGGTTGTGATTTCTGTACTTTGGGAGCCCTGGAGCCCTTGGCCGCCGGCTGATTACTCACTGTGGCTACACAATGGCATCAAATGAGGTTGTGATTTCAGATTGTTACTTTCATTTTTTTGCTTTCATTTTCTGTTACTTTATAAATGATCCGATTTGTTTGACTTTTTAGAAATGACAGATATAATACCTAAGGCACAATGTGGCTAAATGGATCTGCGGCGCCTCATTGTGAGCACGTTAATATGTAATTTCGGGGTATAGAGATGCGGGAACCTGTCTGTGTCCCTGTTATTGTTCCATGTTATTGTCTCATTACTGGGGTTGAGTGTCGCCGAACTCCAAAGATGGGGCTAATAGCAATCTTTGGGTTCAGTTCTGAGTTCAGTTGACCCCCTCAACCCTCCACCTCCCCCCTCATTAACGCCCAAAATCGGCACTGGCTTTGATTGTGGACGGTAACTCTACCGATGGCATGCAAACAGTTATCACCCACGATCAGTGCTAACACCAATCGGGGCGTTAGTTGTGGGCGATTTTGGAATTCAAGCTCCGTCAAACCCAAATTTTAACAAGTGCGCTCATCATTTGGTTTATCCCAACAATGAAATTTGCTCTGATTAGCCGGTGGTAGGTGATAAACTTCTCTGTAGCGCCCCCATTGGGAGACTGAGGCATGGCAAAGCAGTTTTTTTGTTAACCCAATGATCTTTGAATCAGTTTATTCAATTTGAGTTTAGTTTCTCCTGGATGTATAATATTTGTAGGGGATGGATGTATAATATTTGTAGGGGATGAATGTATAATATTTGGAGGCATCGGGTGTATAATACTTGTGCGTGCTGGGTGTATAATATTTGGAGGCGCTGCACATTTAATATTTGAAGGCACTATCATATAATATTTGGAAGAGCTGGATGTATAATATTTGGAGGAGATGGATGTATAATATTTGGAGGTGCTGGGTGTATAATATTTGGAGGAGCTGGATGTATAATATTTGGAGGAGCTGGATGTATAATATTTGGAGGAGCTGGATGTATAATATTTGGAGGCGCTGAGTGTGTAATATTTGGAAGAGCTGGATGTATAATATTTGGAGGAGATGGATGTATAATATTTGGAGCAGCTGGATGTATAATATTTGGAGGAGCTGGATGTATAATATTTGGAGGAGATGGATGTATAATATTTGGAGGAGCTGGATGTATAATATTTGGAGGAGCTGGATGTATAATATTTGGAGGAGCTGGATGTATAATATTCAGAGGAGATGGATGTATAATATTTGGAGGAGATGGATGTGTAATATTTGGAGGAGCTGGATGTATAATATTCAGAGGAGATGGATGTATAATATTTGGAGGAGATGGATGTGTAATATTTGGAGGAGATGGATGTATAATATTTGGAGGTGCTGGGTGTATAATATTTGGAGGAGCTGGATGTATAATATTTGGAGGAGCTGGATGTATAATATTTGGAGGAGCTGGATGTATAATATTTGGAGGAGCTGGATGTATAATATTTGGAGGAGATGCATGTATAATATTTGGAGGAGATGGATGTATAATATTTGGAGGAGCTGGATGTATAATATTTGGAGGAGCTGGATGTATAATATTTGGAGGAGCTGGATGTATAATATTCAGAGGAGATGGATGTATAATATTTGGAGGAGATGGATGTGTAATATTTGGAGGAGCTGGATGTATAATATTCAGAGGAGATGGATGTATAATATTTGGAGGAGATGGATGTGTAATATTTGGAGGAGATGGATGTATAATATTTGGAGGTGCTGGGTGTATAATATTTGGAGGAGCTGGATGTATAATATTTGGAGGAGCTGGATGTATAATATTTGGAGGAGCTGGATGTATAATATTTGGAGGAGATGGATGTATAATATTTGGAGGAGATGGATGTGTAATATTTGGAGGAGATGGATGTATAATATTTGGAGGTGCTGGGTGTATAATATTTGGAGGAGATGGATGTATAATATTTGGAGGAGCTGGATGTATAATATTTGGAGGAGCTGGATGTATAATATTCAGAGGAGATGGATGTATAATATTTGGAGGAGATGGATGTGTAATATTTGGAGGAGATGGATGTATAATATTTGGAGGTGCTGGGTGTATAATATTTGGAGGAGCTGGATGTATAATATTTGGAGGAGCTGGATGTATAATATTTGGAGGAGCTGGATGTATAATATTTGGAGGAGCTGGATGTGTAATATTTGGAGGCGCTGAGTGTATAATATTCAGAGGAGATGGATGTATAATATTTGGAGGAGCTGGATGTATAATATTTGGAGGAGCTGGATGTATAATATTCAGAGGAGATGGATGTATAATATTTGGAGGAGATGGATGTGTAATATTTGGAGGAGATGGATGTATAATATTCAGAGGAGATGGATGTATAATATTTGGAGGAGATGGATGTGTAATATTTGGAGGAGATGGATGTATAATATTTGGAGGTGCTGGGTGTATAATATTTGGAGGAGCTGGATGTATAATATTTGGAGGAGCTGGATGTATAATATTTGGAGGAGCTGGATGTATAATATTTGGAGGAGCTGGATGTATAATATTTGGAGTAGATGGATGTATAATATTTGGAGGAGCTGGATGTGTAATATTTGGAGGCGCTGAGTGTATAATATTCAGAGGAGATGGATGTATAATATTTGGAGGAGATGGATGTATAATATTTGGAGGAGATGGATGTATAATATTTGGAGGAGATGGATGTATAATATTCGGAGGAGATGGATGTATAATATTTGGAGGTGCTGGATGTATAATATTTGGAGGAGATGCATATATAATATTTGGAGGTGCTGGGTGTATAATATTTGGAAGAGCTGGATGTATAATATTTGGAGGAGCTGGATGTATAATATTTGGAGGTGCTGAGTGTATAATATTTGGAGGAGATGGATGTATAATATTTGGAAGAGCTGGATGTATAATATTTGGAGGAGATGGATGTATAATATTTGGAAGAGCTGGATGTATAATATTTGGAGGAGATGGATGTATAATATTTGGAAGAGATGGATGTATAATATTTGGAGGAGCTGGGTGTATAATATTTGGAGGAGCTGGATGTATAATATTTGGAGGAGATGGATGTATAATATTTGGAGGAGCTGGATGTATAATATTTGGAGGAGCTGGATGTAAAATATTTGGAGGAGATGGATGTATAATATTTGGAGGAGATGGATGTATAATATTTGGAGGTGCTGGGTGTATAATATTTGGAGGAGATGGATGTATAATATTTGGAGACGCTGGATGTATAATATTTGGAGGAGATGGATGTATAATATTTGGAGGAGCTGGATGTATAATATTTGGAGGAGATGGATGTATAATATTTGGAGGTGCTGGGTGTATAATATTTGGAGGAGATGGATGTATAATATTTGGAGGAGATGCATGTATAATATTCGGAGGCGCTGGATGTATAATATTTGGAGGAGTTGGATGTGTAATATTTGGAGGAGCTGGATGTGTAATATTTGGAGGAGTTGGATGTATAATATTTGGAGGAGATGGATGTATAATATTTGGAGGAGTTGGATGTATAATATTTGGAGGTGCTGGATGTATAATATTTGGAGCAGCTGGATGTATAATATTTGGAGGAGCTGGATGTATAATATTTGGAAGAGCTGGATATATAATATTTGGAGGAGATGGATGTATAATATTCGGAGGTGCTGGGTGTATAATATTTGGAGGAGCTGGATGTATAATATTTGGAGGAGATGGATGTATAATATTTGGAGGAGATGGATGTATAGTATTTGGAGGAGATGGATGTATAATATTTGGAGGTGCTGGGTGTATAATATTTGGAAGAGCTGGATATATAATATTTGGAGGAGATGCATGTATAATATTCGGAGGCGCTGGATGCATAATAATAATAATTCTTTATTATTCTATATTTATATAGCGCCTACAGATTACTCAGTGCTACACAGAGCACGTCAAATTGGTCCCTCTCCCCATGGGGCTCACAGTATGTTTTTGGAGTGTAATATTTGGAGGAGCTGGATGTATAATATATGGAGGCACTGGATGTATAATACTTGTGCGTGCTGGGTGTATAATATTTGGAGGAGATGGATGTATAATATTTGGAGATTCTGCAGGTACATATCATGTGAGTTGCTACATATCCAGGAGACAAAGTGGCTGGACAACAGAGTGGAGAAGGGATCTGGTCCCAATATGGGTCCCCCGCTTCAACAGTCCAGATCCAAAGGGCACAGGGAATACTCCATTTTGTTCTCTCTGGTTCGGTTCTTCTTGTGTTTGTTTTTATTATTTTGTTGGATCCCTGGAATTTGAGACAATCCCTTTAATGCCACCAGCAGCAGGGTGACGTCTCCTTTATCTCAGACTGCGGTAATAAGGTGCAAGGCGATGGGTTTCCTTGTATGTACATCGCAGGTTTATCTCAATCTTGATAAAGATGCAATTTGTGTCAAATTTCCCATCTGAAGCCGCGCGACGCAACAAATGAACTGGAGTGATAAAGCGGGGTAAATGTCATGTTTCGTTACGGGTTGCGCAGCAGACAATTAAGCGGGTGTACGCTCCAATTATACAAACTGTTATTCCTCAGACAAATCTATTACAGACGATGCCGGCTGGGGCTGCTCTTCTCCACGGAAATTCTTCTAACACCTGTAAATCTGTGGGAGAAGAGGCTCGGAGTTCTCCAAGCTATTAAGGAAGGTGGAGAGTTCAAAGCCGGAGAGACATAAAAGCAAATTACAATAGCAATATGGAATCTAGAAAGACTAATCATCTTTTATGGGACAAACAGCCCCATCACATCGGATAGAAAGAAACTCAATTAATTGGGATTTTCACGCGGCCGCCGGATCATTCCCTTTGATATATACTTATGGCGCTCCGAGACGAGGGGACCTGATTGTGGAGATGGCATTGGGGGGCGGTGGTGACGTCGGGAGGATGGAATTTGCTAGTTAATAATTCAGACACATTAGGAGAAGCGATAAGTCAGGGAAGGGCAATGAAGATGTAGCAATAATAGGAGACAGATATAAATGTGATGGAGGATATTAGGATGTGATTGATCATAATGACCAAGGTCGGGGGGAATATTCATGATTCGGGGATTTGCTCAGTCAGGGATTTTCTGATTCAATGTATAAAGCGCAGATTAAATATTGATTCATACATTGTGATGCATATAACGACTTTCATATTCTCACCTTCTAGATAGATGGATGAGATTTATGATATGTTTTACAGCAGCTTCTGGCATAAAATGTGTGATACAAGTCCAAAATTCTCATGAAAGTGGATGAAATCTACCACCAGGATGAAGGATTGTAAACCCAGCACACTGACATACTGGTGTGCGCCCCCTCTGGCAGGGTCTGCTCTTCTTTTAGCTTCTTATACGCTGGTTTCATTTAAAAAAAAGGCTTTACAAATTATGCAAATGAGCCTTAAGGGCTGTATAGATGTTAATGCAGCATAATTTACATAATTTTTTAAAACTTTTTTGCATTAAAAGAAGAGCAAATCCTGTCGTGGGGGGGGGGACACCAGTATGTCTGTGTGCTGGGTTTACAATCCTTTATCCGGGTGCTAGATTTCCTTTAAGGATGAGTTGACCCAAACATTGTGGGTTCAGATAACAGAACCCGGACTTCAGACAGACTTTTGGGTTCGGTGTTTGGGCTCACCCTCACCGGTATCACTAAAAGGCTAATCCTTTACATGCCAGGAACGTACAGACAACACAACTCCGGCATTTAAGGGGTTAACACCCCCATCCCACGATCATTGCAGGTTAGGTGTTACCGGTGGGGGTTCGTGTTCGGGTATCTGATCCAAACTTCAAGGTCCAGCCAAACTCAGCGAAACAGAACCTGAGCTTGTACCCATGTTGCTTCTATTTTGCTAAAAATTTGTGTATGACCCCCTCTAGTCCTCCAAAACGGATTTTTCATGAAAGCGTTCCTATCTTGCTTCATTCAATTTTTTAAAGCTCCTTAAGCTCTAGGATGATTGATAGCGGGAGATAGTCTCAATTTTCACATTTTCAGAATTTTGCTGATCCGAACAAAATCTAGGAACCAACAAATAAATGATATTATCTCTGAGTGTGGGTGGGGCAGGGTGAGCGTGGGTGGGGCAGGGTGTGTGTGGGGCTGGGTGTGTGTGGGTGGGGCTGGGTGTGTGGGGCTGGGTGTGTGTGGGGCTGGGTGTGTGTGTGGGGCAGGGTGATTGTGGGGCAGGGTGAGTGTGTGTGGGGCTGGGTGTGTGTGGGGCTGGGTGTGTGTGGGGCAGGGTGAGTGTGTGGGGGGCAGGGTGAGTGTGTGTGGGGCAGGGTGAGTGTGGGGCTGGGTGTGTGTGTGTGGGGCATTGGGAGTGTGGGTGGGGCAGGGTTTGTGTGGGGCTGGGTGTGTGTGTGTGGGGCAGGGTGAGTGTGGGGCTGGGTGTGTGTGTGGGGCTGGGTGTGTGTGTGTGGGCTGGGTGTGTGGGGCATGGTGAGTGTGTGTGGGGCAGGGTGAGTGTGGGGCTGGGTGTGTGTGTGTGGGGCATTGTGAGTGTGGGTGGGGCAGGGTGTGTGTGGGGCTGGGTGTGTGTGTGTGGGGCAGGGTGAGTGTGGGTGGGGCAGAGTGTGTGTGGGGCTGGGTGTGTGTGTGGGGCTGGGTGTGTGTGTGTGGGGCTGGGTGTGTGTGTGTGGGGCAGGGTGAGTGTGTGTGGGGCAGGGTGAGTGTGTGTGGGGAAGGGTGAGTGTGGGGCTGGGTGTGTGTGTGTGGGGCATTGTGAGTGTGGGTGAGGCTGGGTGAGCGTGGGTGGGGCAGGGTGAGTGTGGGTGGGGCAGAGTGTGTGTGGGGCTGGGTGTGTGTGTGTGGGGCTTGGTGTGTGTGTGTGGGGCTGGGTGTGTGTGTGTGGGGCAGGGTGAGTGTGGGTGGGGCTGGGTGTGTGTGTGTGGGGCAGGGTGAGTGTGGGGCTGGGTGTGTGGGGCATTGTGAGTGTGGGTGGGTCAGGGTGTGTGTGCGGCTGGGTGTGTATGTGTGGGGCAGGGTGAGTGTGGGTGGGGCAGAGTGTGTGTGGGGCTGGGTGTGTGTGTGTGGGGCTGGGTGTGTGTGTGTGGGGCAGGGTGAGTGTGGGTGGGGCAGGGTGTGTGTGGGGCAGGGTGTTTGGGGCATTGTGAGCATGGCTGGGGCAGGGTGAGCGTGGGTGAGGCTGGGTGAGCGTGGGTGGGGCAGGGTGAGCGTGGGTGGGGCAGGGTGAGCGTGGGTGGGGCAGGGTGTGTGTGGGGCTGGGTGTGTGTGTGTGTGTGTGGAGCATTGTGAGCATGGCTGGGGCAGGGTGAGTGTGGGTGAAGCTGGGTGAGCATGTGTGGGGCAGGGTGACCGTGTGTAAGGCAGGGTGAGCATGGGTGGAGCAGGGTGAGTGTGTGTAAGGCAGGGTGATCATGGGTGAGGCAAGGTGAGCATGGGTGGTACAGGGTGTATGTGGGTGGAGTAGGGTGAGTGTGGGTGGGACATGGTGAGTGTGGGTGGGGCAGGGTGAGTGTGGGTGAGGCATGGTGAATGTGGAAGGGGCAGGGCACATGACCAATGAATTTAACAATATTCACAACTTTAAAACTTGAATGAATAATGACTAAGATCCATGTCGAGGACTAAGCTGCCTGTGGTGCATTAGGGCTTCCATGAATTAGACACATCCTCACTCCACTGCCCAGCGGATCCAGGCTGGCGTATGAAACACGAGTTTCCAGGCTAAAACTATTGATTACATGACCAAAGAATAGGTCCTTAATATCAGTCCAACACCCAGAACCCCCACAGATTAGTTGTTCTCCGCAATGGATATAACTGGAAACAGACAGCGCCGTTCTCAATGTAGTGGCTGAATGGAGTCACTGCAACTTGTATTCAATTGAAGGGGAGCGGATTAGCAGTAATCTGGTCTGACCACTACAAAGGCGATGGCGCTGTCTGCTACCTGTTCCATTCTCTGTTTATCAGCTGATCTGTAGCGGGTGCTGGGTGTCGGACCATCACAAATCTTACATTACGGACCTAGTCTAAGACCTACTTGTAGCCTGGACAACCCCTTTAACTGCTGATACAATTTCCAATGGCTACAACTCACATATAGAACCCGGGAGATGGTTTTATCACTGGATAATTTCTTCTTGTTTTTGTTCTTATTTATTGAGTAGATTTTTGATGATAATGCAAGCGATGAGGTGCGGATAGCAACGTCCCCGCCGCCTTCATAGCCGCTAATTACCGCTCCTTTTATTTCCCACCCAGCGTCTTCTCTCCTATTCATCACTTTTATTTTCTCCTCATTATGAAGAGCCGCGTGCAGACTCCATTAATCGCTGCCGTCGTCCTCGGGACATGTCAGGGCGGATTGTACGGTTGTTGCTTGTTAAACAATGACGGTGGGGAACCTCGGAGGATACAGTTAAAGACGCAGAATCACATCTCATGTAGCCATACAGTAGCCTGTCCTGTACTGATGAGGAGCAGAAACCACCAAACAGCTTTCTGCAGTCAGGACTCTGCCTAATGTAACTCGTCATAAGAGATGAGTCAATCTTTCAAGATTTGACCTGTCGAAACTTTTTCAAAAAGGATCAGTTTGGGTCCCATTGATCATGAAATTAGTATATGACCCCCTCTAATTTTCTAAAACACTGAAGGTTTTGGTCCTATCTTATTTTGTTAATTTTTCTTTCAATTTTTATTTTCATTAAGGTCAGGGTTAGTGTTGGATTAACCCTTACCATAACGCTAACCCTAACCCAAAATGAACAAAAAAAATTTAAAAAAATGTGTCATAGGGCACTAGAGGGGGTTCTATATCAATTTCCAGGACAATTGGAGCGACATCTGTTCATCCAAAGTGAAACATAATAAAATTAGGATTCAGCTACGAAGCGACAAATACAATTTCGCATTTCCGCTGGTCATGTTTCATGTGGCAAGGCTATTTTAAAGCGTAATTGTAAAGTTACTGACAAAAAAATTAGTTTTAGCACAGCTGGAGAGACTTTGACAACAATTCTTGCGATACCTGTATCATTCTGCTGACTTCTTCCTAGCCTGAGATATAGCCTGGTACATCTATCATTCCTTCTTATAAAATCATATTCAGCTTCTCCTGAAGTGGGTGGGCACTTCCTGCTTGTGACATCAGCTAAGGGCAGTGAAGCCCTAGCTCTCAGGGCATTCATCTGAAGCAGGACAGCATGTTTGTAATTGGACAACCTGAAGCATGTGGGGAGTCATATACTTGTGACATCACCCAAGGTCGTATTTTTTTGCATTCTTCTCCTACAACCCCTCCCATCAAGCCTCCTCTCATCTGTAGTTGTCCTATATGGTTTCCCATGGTGACCAGAAAGCTTGGCAAATGGAGATTAGCCTGGGGGACAAGGTAAAACTTCTGCTAGGCACACTTGCAGATGGCTAAAAAGAGGAAATTAGGGAAGTGCTCTTTTTTAGTGCAGAGTCAGGCAAAAGTTTTTTTTTTATTTTCCAGTTATACCTTAAGGTATGTTATCATAGTTTATACGGTTGAAAAAAAGACATTTGTCCATCAAGTTCGATCAAGGAAGGGAAGGGATTGGATGAGGAAGGGATTTAAGGGAAACAATTCTATATCACATAACCGTCAATGTTATTTAGGTGTAAAAAGGCATCTAGACCCTTCTTGAAGCTCTCTGCTGTGCAGCTCATACGCGGTGACATCACAGCATAGGACTGGTGACATCATACGCCACATCAGTAAATACACGGTGTAATATCAAGCATTGTTACAGAGGACAATGTTATGTGGGGATACTGGGAAATCACCTACACCCTCCATATAGAGCCGGCTCGTCATGTTAGAGGGGGATGAGAAGGGGTAACCAATAAGAAGCAAGAACCCCCATGTAGCCTTCCTTATACCCTCACACACAACTAGCCTGGGGCAGAAGGGCATAAAGGTTGTTTCCACATAATCTTCCTTACAACTTCTGTTTCCATTCTGGTTTTCCTTATCTTGTTGCAGTGATTTTGGAAACTGGAGCTCTGTGCAACTCACACTGCTGTGCTCTGTGGTCTCTGCATTATACTTCTCCCCAATCCTTCCACCATCCTCTAAGTAAATGCTCATAATAATATAATAAATATATACAGCACACACAGATTACGCAGCGCTGCGCAGATCTTGCCACATCGCTCTTGCATGCTTCTGGTTGAATACTACAGCAGTCACCCAGAGAAGAAGTAAGAGCTGTGTAGGCAATAGCTTAGAGCACAGCAGTGCAAGGACACGCCCCCAGTGCACTTCTGGAAGCTACAATCCTGGAATATTAATCCATATTTCACAGTCCTGTTAATAACAACACAAGCAAAGGTATGATACTGCATCTCTCCAGGGAAATGCCTGACAATGGGTGCAGAGTACAGAGCACAGCAGTGTGAGGACACACCCCTAGTGCACTTGGAGAAGCTACAATGCTGGAATATGAGTCCATATTTCATAGTCCTGCTGCTACTAACAACATAAGCAAATGTATGACTAATCGGCTCTCCATGGACAATACCTACCACTGGCTTCAGAGAGCACAGAGCACAGCAGTGTGTGGACATGCCCCCAGTGTACTTCAAGAAACAACAATCCTGGAATACAAATCTATATTTCACAGTCCTGCTGCTACTAGCAACACACACAAAGTTTTGATTACCCATCTCTCCAGGGACAATACCTGACACTGGATGCAGAAAGCACAGAGCACAGCAGTGTGAGGTATGATTACACATCTCTACAGGGAGAGTACCGGACACGGGATACAGAGTGCAGCAGTTTGAAGACCTGCCCCTAGTGCACTTGGAGACGCTATTATCAGAGAGTACAAATCCATATTTCACAGTCCTGCTGCTACTAACAACATACACAACGTTTTGATTACACATCTCTCCAGGGACAATACCTGACGCTGGATGCAGAAAGCACAGAGCACAGCAGTGTGAGGTCTGATTACACATCTCTCCAGGGACAATACATAACACTGGCTGCAGAGAGCACAGAGCACAGCAGTGTGAGGTCTGATTACACATCTCTCCAGGGATAATACATAACACTGGCTGCAGAGAGCACAGCGCACAGCAGTGTGAGGTCTGATTACACATCTCTCCAGGGACAGTACATAACACTGGCTGCAGAGAGCACAGAGCACAGCAGTGTGAGGTGTGATTACACATCTCTCCAGGGACAATTTATAACACTGGCTGCAGAGAGCACAGAGCACAGCAGTGTGAGGTCTGATTACACCTCTCTCCAGGAACAATACATAACACTGGCTGCAGAGAGCACAGAGCACAGCAGTGTGAGGTGTGATTACACATCTCTCCAGGGACAATTTATAACACTGGCTGCAGAGAGCACAGAGCACAGCAGTGTGAGGTCTGATTACACCTCTCTCCAGGAACAATACATAACACTGGCTGCAGAGAGCACAGAGCACAGCAGTGTGAGGTCTGATTACACATCTCTCCAGGGACAATACATAACACTGGCTGCAGAGAGCACAGAGCACAGCAGTGTGAGGTCTGATTACACATCTCTCCAGGGACAATACATAACACTGGCTGCAGAGAGCACAGCAGTGTAAGGTATGATTACACATCTCTCCAGGGACAATACATAACACTGGCTGCAGAGAGCACAGAGCACAGCAGTGTGAGGTATGATTACACATCTCTCCAGGGGCAATACATAACACTGGCTACAGAGAGCACATAGCACAGCAGTGTGAGGTATGATTACACATCTCTCCAGGGACAATACATAACACTGACTGCAGGGAGCACAGAGCACAGCGGTGTGAGGTCTGATTACACATCTCTCCAGGGACAGTACATAACACTGGCTGCAGAGAGCACAGAGCACAGCAGTGTGAGGTCTGATTACACATCTCTCCAGGGACAATACATAACAGTGGCTGCAGAGAGCACAGAGCACAGCAGTGTGAGGTATGATTACACATCTCTCCAGGGATAATACATAACACTGGCTGCAGAGAGCACAGAGCACAGCAGTGTGAGGTCTGATTACACATCTCTCCAGGGACAATACATAACACTGGCTGCAGAGAGCACAGAGCACAGCAGTGTGAGGTCTGATTACACATCTCTCCCGGGACAATACATAACACTGGCTGCAGAGAGCACAGAGCACAGCAGTGTGAGGTCTGATTACACATCTCTCCAGGGACAATACATAACACTGGCTGCAGAGAGCACAGAGCACAGCAGTGTGAGGTCTGATAACACATCTCTCCAGGGACAATACATAACACTGGCTGCAGAGAGCACAGAGCACAGCAGTGTGAGGTCTGATTACACATCTCTCCAGGGACAATACATAACACTGGCTGCAGAGAGCGCAGAGCACAGCAGTGTGAGGTCTGATTACACATCTCTACAGGGACAGTACATAACACTGGCTGCAGAGAGCACAGAACACAGCAGTGTGAGGTCTGATTACACATCTCTACAGGGACAGTACATAACACTGGCTGAAGAGAGCACAGAGCACAGCAGTGTGAGGTCTGATTACATATCTCTACAGGGAGAATACCGGACACGGGATACAGAGTGCAGCAGTTTGAAGACCTGCCCCTAGTGCACTTGGAGACGCTATTATCAGAGAGTACAAATCCATATTTCACAGTCCTGCTGCTACTAACAACATACACAACGTTTTGATTACACATCTCTCCAGGGACAATACCTGACGCTGGATGCAGAAAGCACAGAGCACAGCAGTGTGAGGTCTGATTACACATCTCTCCAGGGACAATACATAACACTGGCTGCAGAGAGCACAGCAGTGTGAGGTATGATTACACATCTCTCCAGGGACAATACATAACACTGGCTGCAGAGAGCACAGAGCACAGCAGTGTGAGGTCTGATTACACATCTCTCCAGGGGCAATACATAACACTGGCTACAGAGAGCACATAGCACAGCAGTGTGAGGTATGATTACACATCTCTCCAGGGACAATACATAACACTGACTGCAGGGAGCACAGAGCACAGCGGTGTGAGGTCTGATTACACATCTCTCCAGGGACAGTACATAACACTGGCTGCAGAGAGCACAGAGCACAGCAGTGTGAGGTCTGATTACACATCTCTCCAGGGACAATACATAACACTGGCTGCAGAGAGCACAGAGCACAGCAGTGTGAGGTCTGATTACACATCTCTCCAGGGACAATACATAACACTGGCTGCAGAGAGCACAGAGCACAGCAGTGTGAGGTCTGATTACACATCTCTCCCGGGACAATACATAACACTGGCTGCAGAGAGCACAGAGCACAGCAGTGTGAGGTCTGATTACACATCTCTCCAGGGACAATACATAACACTGGCTGCAGAGAGCACAGAGCACAGCAGTGTGAGGTCTGATAACACATCTCTCCAGGGACAATACATAACACTGGCTGCAGAGAGCACAGAGCACAGCAGTGTGAGGTCTGATTACACATCTCTCCAGGGACAATACATAACACTGGCTGCAGAGAGCGCAGAGCACAGCAGTGTGAGGTCTGATTACACATCTCTACAGGGACAGTACATAACACTGGCTGCAGAGAGCACAGAGCACAGCAGTGTGAGGTCTGATTACACATCTCTCCAGGGACAGTACATAACACTGGCTGCAGAGAGCACAGAGCACAGCAGTGTGAGGTCTGATTACACATCTCTACAGGGACAGTACATAACACTGGCTGAAGAGAGCACAGAGCACAGCAGTGTGAGGTCTGATTACATATCTCTCCAGGGACAGTATATAACACTGGCTGCTGAGAGCACAGAGCACAGCAGTGTGAGGTCTGATTACACATCTCTCCAGGGACAATACATAGCACTGGCTGCAGAGAGCACAGAGCACAGCAGTGTGAGGTCTGATTACACATCTCTCCAGGGATAATACATTACACTGGCTGCAGAGAGCACAGAGCACAGCAGTGTGAGGTCTGATTACACATCTCTCCAGGGATAAAACATTACACTGGCTGCAGAGAGCACAGAGCACAGCAGTGTGAGGTCTGATTACACATCTCTCCAGGTACAATACATAACACTGGCTGCAGAGAGCACAGAGCACAGCAGTGTGAGGCCTGATTACACATCTCTCCAGGGACAATACATAACACTGGCTGCAGAGCACAGAGCACAGCAGTGTGAGGTCTGATTACACATCTCTCCAGGGACAATACATAACACTGGCTGCAGAGAGCACAGAGCACAGCAGTGTGAGGTCTGATTACACCTCTCTCCAGGGACAATACATAACACTGGCAGCCGAGAGCACAGAGCACAGCAGTGTGAGGTCTGATTACACATCTCTCCAGGGATAATACATTACACTGGCTGCAGAGAGCACAGAGCACAGCAGTGTGAGGTCTGATTACACGTCTCTCCAGGGACAATACATAGCACTGGCTGCAGAGAGCACAGAGCACAGCAGTGTGAGGTCTGATTACATATCTCCCCAAGGACAATACATAACACTGGCTGCAGAGAGCACAGAGCACAGCAGTGTGAGGTCTGATTACACATCTCTCCAGGGACAATACATAACACTGGCTGCAGAGAGCACAGAGCACAGCAGTGTGAGGTCTGATTACACATCTCTCCAGGGACAGTACATAACACTGTCTGCAGAGAGCACAGAGCACAGCAGTGTGAGGTCTGATAACACATCTCTCCAGGGACAATACATAACACTGGCTGCAGAGAGCACAGAGCACAGCAGTGTGAGGTCTGATTACACATCTCTCCAGGGACAATACATAACACTGGCTGCAGGGAGCACAGAGCACAGCAGTGTGAGGTCTGATTACATATCTCTCCAGGGACAGTATATAACACTGGCTGCTGAGAGCACAGAGCACAGCAGTGTGAGGTCTGATTACACATCTCTCCAGGGACAATACATAACACTGGCTGCAGAGAGCACAGAGCACAGCAGTGTGAGGTCTGATTACACATATCTCCAGGGACAATACATAGCACTGGCTGCAGAGAGCACAGAGCACAGCAGTGTGAGGTCTGATTACACATCTCTCCAGGGATAATACATAACACTGGCTGCAGAGAGCAGAGAGCACAGTAGTGTGGGGTCTGATTACACATCTCTCCAGGGACAATACATAACACTGGCTGCAGAGAGCACAGAGCACAGCAGTGTGAGGTCTGATTACATATCTCTCCAGGGACAGTATATAACACTGGCTGCTGAGAGCACAGAGCACAGCAGTGTGAGGTCTGATTACACATCTCTCCAGGGACAGTACATAACACTGGCTGCAGAGAGCACAGAGCACAGCAGTGTGAGGTCTGATTACACATCTCTCCAGGGACAGTACATAACACTGGCTGCTGAGGGCACAGAGCACAGCAGTGTGAGGTCTGATTACATATCTCTCCAGGGACAATACATAACACTGACTGCAGAGAGCACAGAGCACAGCAGTGTGAGGTCTGATTACACATCTCTCCAGGGACAGTACATAACACTGGCTGCAGAGAGCACAGAGCACAGCAGTGTGAGGTCTGATTACACATATCTCCAGGGACAATACATAACACTGGCTGCAGAGAGCACAGAGCACAGCAGTGTGAGGTCTGATTACACATCTCTCCAGGGACAATACATAGCACTGGCTGCAGAGAGCACAGAGCACAGCAGTGTGAGGTCTGATTACACATCTCTCCAGGGACAGTACATAACACTGGCTGCAGAGAGCACAGGGCACAGCAGTGTGAGGTCTGATTACACATCTCTCCAGGGACAATACATAACACTGGCTGCTGAGGGCACAGAGCACAGCAGTGTGAGGTCTGATCACACATCTCTCCAGGGACAATACTTAACAATGGCTGCAGAGAGCACAGAGCACAGCAGTGTGAGGTCTGATTACACATCTCTCCAAGGACAATACATAACACTGGCTGCAGAGAGCACAGAGCACAGCAGTGTGAGGTCTGATTACACATCTCTCCAGGGACAATACATAACACTGGCTGCAGAGAGCACAGAGCACAGCAGTGTGAGGTCTGATTACACATCTCTCCAGAGACAATACATAACACTGGCTGCAGAGAGCACAGAGCACAGCAGTGTGAGGTCTGATTACACATCTCTCCAGGGACAGTACATAACACTGGCTGCAGAGAGCACAGAGCACAGCAGTGTGAGGTCTGATTACACATCTCTCCAGGGACAATACATAACACTGGCTGCAGAGAGCACAGAGCACAGCAGTGTGAGGTCTGATTACACATCTCTCCAGGGACAATTTATAACACTGGCTGCAGAGAGCACAGAGCACAGCAGTGTGAGGTCTGATTACACATCTCTCCAGGGACAATACATAACACTGGCTGCAGAGAGCACAGAGCACAGCAGTGTGAGGTCTGATTACACATCTCTACAGTGACAGTACCTGACACGGGATGCAAAGTGCAGCAGTTTGAAGACCCGCCCATAGTGCACTTGGAGTATAGATCCATATTTCACAGTCCTGCTGCTGCTAACAACATACACAAAGGTCTGATTACACATCTCCCCAGGAAGAGCAGCAGTTTTGCACAGTCCTTTAAGTCAGATAACAATTCCTAAAAGATAAAATATTATACGTTGGTCATAAAGAATAAAAAAAATGACATGAAGTTAATTTAATTTTTTCCCTTCACCTACAGAATTTTGACTTCCCCATCAATTACATCCCCAACCTGTTCTCCTCTCCTCCGATCCCCTCCCGCAATGAATCAGCCTGACACCGGCCTTGGAATACAGTAACGCCAGACAAACTCCCAATTTTTTTTATTCTTTGTTTTTGGCCTCGTCCCCCCAAAAAATGATATTCATAGAAGCCACTTTGCTTAATTAGATGGAATAAAATGTCAGCCCTGGACTCAAGGCCGTCGGGACGTGTGAGCAGTCAGGCCGCAGAGGGGGAGGGGACAAAGTGACTGATTGAGCAGTCAGGCCGCGCAGAGTCAGGGGGGGGATCATATTTCAGAAAAATATGACGCGTCTTTTCATTAAATTCCCATTTCCCTCGGTAATACGTTTTTTGTGTTATTTGGTGGCGCAATATTTTCTTAGTAGTAAAGCAGAGGGGAAAAAACGGGGATTTCGATGAGTGAGGAGCGGATGAAAGGAAGCGAGATATATGTGAGCGGAAGATGGATGGGGGAGCGAGTGAGGTGGAGGCGCTGTCCGCGTAATTGAAAGTCAGAATGATGGCAAAGGTTTAACAAGAATTGTCATAGGGGCATTTATCACACATACAGATGCGGGAGAGCGCGCGTCCCCATTATTCCGGATAACGGCAGGTGACTTCCCTTCAAGGTGAGGGAACGCGTGTCATGATAGAACCTGATAACATCCATTTTTCTCTCGATTTTCCGCCATTGCCCGATTCCACCTTCGTTCTTTCTCCGAGAATAAAGTGAAATTTTCGGGAGACGTATCAGTCTGCTAACACGTTGCCTCTAAGTCACTTTCCGATCGTCGTGGGTGGAATATTTTGCTTCCCGCTGTCATCCTCACGTGCCAATGTTGATAATTATATATCCCTCTTACGCTTCTAATAGTCAACTAGAGCTGTTAAGTGTCGTTACACATTAGAGAAATTATACCATCTAGGCTTTTGTGATTCTCAATGGTGGATTTAAAGGGGTTGTCCAAGATTTAAAAAACTTGGTGGCATTCAAACAAAAACAGCGCCACCTCTGCTCACTGGTTGGGGAGGGAATTGCAATTCAGTTTTAATACTAAATAAGACACCTCGTGTGATTGGGGCCGTGCTGCTGGTCAATTTGGTGTTGTTTTTGTTCAAATCCGCCCAACCGTTCAAAAGATACGGCCCTCTGAACTTTATACGTGAACTATCTCATATTAGCCAAGGAGGCGGTAACCTTTTAGATTCTCGTGGGCGTGTCTCTTTGTGTTGACGTCCCCATTGACCAGTAAGAACTCATCACTTAAAAACTTTCAGGGGCCATATCTTTTGAACGGGTGGACGGATTTTTGAAAAACGAACACCAAATTGATCAGGGGCACAGCGGCATCACACGAGGCGGGACGTGTAGTGCACGGTGACAGATTCCATTACAATAGACATATCCACGTGTGACAGACACTCTGTCCAGATAGGAGAGAAGACATCTCCTTCTCATGATCAGCAGATATTGTAGTTGTGACCTATTTGGTGACTTAGTGCTTATTGTCCACCTATAAGGAGGATTGTAGATCTAGGGGCGTATCCTGACACTGCTGTGCTCTCTGCTCTCTGCATTGAGCCCCTCCCCTTTTCTCTGTAGTGGAAGGATATGAATGGTTATAGTGGTAAAGCTATTAAAACCTGGAAACAACGCCTCGCGCCACAGTATACATCCCCTGGATACTTTCTAAGCTAAAACCTAAGAGATTACAGATATACAAGATACATGGATCTGAAATAACAAATTCAAGGAACCGGCGAATATTCCATATTCCACTCATAAAATATAGAACTGGGAAAAGATCGGAGCTCCCCGGGACTGGAGTCCTGATTAGAGGAACCTGACACATTGGCATTGTGCCGGAATGTCCTGTACTGAACGTACAATGGAGATTGTGGAAACATCCGGGGAAACTGCCAGGGAACCCGTACAGGTAATAGTTCTGCCCAATCACGGACACATAGGGGCTCATTTACTAAGGGTCCGAACGCTGCACTTTCAGCAGGTTTCCTGAATATTTCCGTTTTGTGACGAATTGCCCCGGGTTTTTGGCGCACGCGATTGTATTTTGCCGCAGTGGCGTCGGCTTACACAGAAATCGGGGGCGTGGCCATCGGACAACCGGATGGATTCGGAAGATCAAGCACTCACATGCACCGGGAAGAAGAAGGTGAACTCCGGCGGACCTCGGCGCAGCAGCAACACCTGGTGGACATCGGGCGCACGGACCTTAGTGAATCCCGGCAGAACCCGAATCCTCGTCGGAGAATGCGCCGCGGGATCGCAACTGGACCAGGTAAGTAACTGTGCCCCAGAGTTATAACTGTAGATGATTATGGACGGGTCATGAACATCACTGATTCGGAACGGATTGACCAACGCGATGACCCCTGTGGTTACGTATCGATACTGTTCTTACAGGAAATCGGGGAGGATTTGCTAATCCAAGACATTGGGGGTCATTTACTAAGGGCCTGATTTGCGTTATCCCGACACGTTACCCGAATATTTCCGATTTGCGCCGATTTTTCCTGAATTGCCCCGGGATTTTGGCGCAAGCGATTGCATGCACCCGACGGAAATCGGGGGGCATGGCCGAACGAAAACCCAACGGATTCGGAAAAAACGCCGCAGTTCCTCCTGGTGGACGTCGGAGGAACTGCTTTGATGAATCCCGGCCGGACCCGAATCCACCGCAGAGAACGCGCCGCTGGATCCCGAATGGACCGGGTAAGTAAATCTGCCCCAATCCCTTTAAGAAATTGGAAATTTGTAAAAACTTCATAAATATTTAAAATGGTTCTCCTGGAGACCTTCGACTGCAGATTGAATGGAGCACCAGAGTACAAATGACTTCTCCATCCTTACAGGGGGAGCTAAGACCCCATTCTAAGGATTAGAGGGGTACTGCCATTCGGACCTCCATGATCAGCATGTTTTCACGTACTCTGTCCTTACCTTAGAAAACGAGTGAAGGCTCATTTGCCCGAGTCGTCTAACGACCTCATGAGAACAAGAATGAAATAATTCACTTGATGCAGTTGTTGTCCTCTCTTAGGTCAGGTATGATCTATGGAGACTTGTTAACAGGGTCTTCACACCTCAAGGTGTTTTTGGTAAGCAATTTAAAGGAACCCTCCAGTCAAAGCTAAGTCTTTGAATAATCCATGGTGCAGGGCCGGAGGGGAGGAGCAGGACTCATTCTCATCGGATTCCTAGAACCTTTTAGTCCTGCTCCTCCCTTCATGTCCTGGACAAGGAATAATTTAATGAATCAGCTTTGGCCGGTATGTTCCTTCATTGGGATGTGGCTGGGACCACCCTATAGACTCCAGTGACGCCTAGATGACATGTGACCCCAACAGTCACTCACAGGGCACAGAGGTGGAGCTAATTATTGACTGCAGAAGTCACATGTTTTCTTGCCGTGATATCAATGGAGTCTAGCAGAGGACCATCGGAGAGGTGGAGAAGGGTGAGAAGGTTATTACGACTTTTAATTGTTAGATCCTATTGTAAGTTCTTTTGATGTTTTTTGGACAAACCCTTTAAGACTTTTCATTAACATCTGAATTTGATACCATATTAGTATATAAAACCTTGTGCTTTGTCTCCCAGGTGTGGATGACGCCTACCAGCACGGCCGGGGTGTGGCTCTCGCTGACTTCAATAGGGATGGAAAAGTAGACATTGTATATGGAAACTGGAATGGACCTCATCGACTGTTTCTACAGATGAACTCCAATGGGAAAGCTCGATTCAGGGTAAGAACATCCTCAGATATCTTTACAATGTCTTGGTTTTGGTTTTCTTGTGCAATGCAGCTGGCTGGGTGTTGGGACCTCCGTAGTCCTCTGCACCGCTCATGTTTCCGAGCAGAGGGTCAGTTTATTCTGAGAATCTTAAAGGGGTTTCCCATCTGGGCATTTACATTTAATTAAATTCATTTGCCATATGTAAACATTTAATCAATTGGATGTTATTAAAAAAAATGTTCCTGTGTGAAGATAATTTCCTATAAATGTAGTCATTCTGTCCCTTAGAAACCAGATGGCTTCCTCAGATACGACCATGTCACACCCTGGGAGCGGTGGCGAGACATGCGCTATTGAGCCCTGCCGGACCACCAGGATTCAGCGATCATTACCACAGGACGGCTGTGGGACTTTCAGTAACTCCAGGACATTTTATATACAAAAACTTTTTGTTTCTTTGTGCAATCCCTCCAGCAGAGGTGGTCGTATCCAAGGAAGCTATCTTGTTTCTAAGGGACAACATGACTATATTAATGAGAAATTTTCTTCACACAGGAACATTTTTTTTAATAACATCCAATTGAAGAAATGTTTACATATGGCAGATTAATGAAACTGAATGTGAGTGCCCTGACGAGAGGAGAATACCCCTTTAAGCAGTTAGACCACAACCAATCAATGAGATACAAATTCCATTACTTAATGGTCTCCAAGTTTGGGTTCTCCCATCGTTGTAACATTAACCCCTCCCACATTGAAAGTTCTAGATTAGTCTTTCACCAACCTGTCATTCTCCAGCTGCTGGATTTGTTACTCTGACATTGTCACATTGAAGATGTTCTGGATAAGAGTTCTACACCCGGCTACTTACCTGCTGTATTGAGCTCCCCCTTTCATATACTAGTAACGTTCTAGATTAGTGCTAGTTTAGTGCCTGTCATCCTGTAGTTGCTGAGAGTCGTTACTCTGACATTGTTACATTGATGGTGTTCTAGATAAGAGGTCTCCAACCTGTTGCTTTCCACCAGTTGAAATACTAGTAATGTTCTAGATCAGTGAGCTTCATGCGGTGAATATCCAGCTGCTCTGAGACCACAATTCCCACTTTGACATATAGGTGATATTCTAGATAAGAGGTCTCTAACCTCTGGTACTCCAACTACAACTCTCACTATAGTATAGTATATCCCACTTTGATATACAGGCGGTCCCCTACTTAAGGACACCCGACTTACAGACAACCCATAGTTACAGACGGATCCCTCTGCCCACTGTGACCTCTGTTGAAGCTCTCTGGATGCTTTACTATAGTCCCAGACTGCAATGATCAGCTGTAAGGTGTCTGTAATGAAGCTTTATTGATAATTCTTGGTCCAATTACACCAAAAATTTTGAAACTCCAATTGTCACTGGGGCAAAAGAAAAAAAATTGTCTAGAACTTCCATTATAAAATATACAGTTTCGACTTACATACAAATTCAACTTAAGAACAAACCTCCAGACCCTATCTTGTATGTAACCCGGGGACTGCCTGTACTAGTAAATATTCTAGATTAGTGATCTTCAGTCTGTTAATCTCAAGGTTTTAAGGAACTAAAATTCCCACTTTGACACATTGATGTTGTTCTAGATTAGTGGTCTCCAACGTGTGGTTCTCCAGCTCTTAGATACTACAACTTCCACGAATGATATTGTAAATTATTGTTCTTCAACTCATAGGTCATTAGATTTTGTTAGGATTTGTTCTCTCAAAGACACCTCTGATGTTCTAGAGCAGTCGTCTACTGTTCTCCAGCTTTTGTGAAACAAGAAAATTGTTCTACATGTTTTGTCCTCAGCAGGAACATAACCCTGGACCTAATGAGCAGCAAACATCAATATGAGGTTTCAAGACTGACCCAAAATCTGATTCTATAACCTTCTTCATGTCTGGTGTGTTCTGAGAGTAGTTCCGGTTCTTCTTAAGTCTGTCTATATTATTGTTCTGAGAAGCTTCCACTTTACAGGAAATATGGGGCTACTCAGAGCTAAGACTTATGGTCTGATATTGTGGCTCGTGGTTCGGGAAAAGTGTCAAAAAATTGAATTGAACTGAGTCGCCATTTCTGATAGTGATCATATAACCCTACTCAGAACTTGTATGGTCTGAGCATGAATCTGGTTCCCCTTGTTTCGGTAGTCAACCTGAGAAGCTTCAAATTTACAATTAAAGGGGTTGTCTAGGAATAATAATCGATGACCTAGTTGCAGGATAGACAATCAACGCCCCCTATACCAATCATCTTTTCTTTCCAAAATAAACAGTGCATGGGATGGAAGACGTAAGCACCATAACCACTATAGTGGCCAGAAACCGTAACTACAGCCTTGGCACCGGTTCACTTCTATGACTTCTGGCCACTACATTGGACATGGGCCCAACAGCTTCTGATATTGGGGCACATTTACTTACCTGGTCCAGTCGTGTTCCAGCGGTGCGTTGTCCGACGAGGATTCGGGTTCTGCCGGGATTCACTAATTCGTGCGCCCGATATCCAGCAGGTGTCGCTGCTGCGCCGAGATCCGCCGGAGTTCACCTTCTTCGTCCTCCCGGTGCATGTAAGTGCGTGATCTTGCGACACAAATGGTTTTTAAAATCCTGCGGTTTTTCCAAATCCGTTGGGTTGTCCGATATCCACGCCACCCGATTTCTGTCGTGTGAAAGCCGGCGCCGATGCGACACAATCCGATCGCGTGCGGCAAAATCCCGGGGCAATTCGGTGCAAAACGGAAATATTCAGGAAACCCGACGAGAGTGCGGGTTCGGACCCTTAGTAAATGAGCCCCATTGTGTCTTATGTTTATTGTAATTGGAACGGCTGATTGGTGCGGGGGCGGTGGTTGTGGACATAGCATTTAGCCACTAGAGGCCACTGCTTTTTTTGCTGAACAGCCCCTTTAAGAGGAAATCTGCAGCTAAGAAGAGCTGGAAGCTTGGTCTGATATCTCCTAGTTCTGGCCTGTGGTTTGGCTTTTGTGTTCTGGATTGTCCGTGTTTGTGATTTAACGCTCGGCAGCGCTGCAATGTGTGTGTGGGGTATAAAACCCAGAAATAATTATGTTCCAGTGATCACAATGGGCTGTCAGGAAGCCGCTTCACAGCCAGCGAATAAGAATAATTTATAAGTGTCTGACTGATCAGCTGCTTTGTTCCGGTTAACTTCGCCCTATTGCGCAGCGCGGGAAATAAAAGCTTCCTATCCGGGACTGAAACATTCCAATTATAGTTATCAGCATATTTTAGTAAACAGAGATCACCGAGGATTTAATGCTGCGAGATATATTTCGAGATTTATGGCGTCTCGCTCTTCCCGCTGATTTATAACGCAGCTTTGTAAAACAAACTTTTCCGCCGTGTTTCCGGCCTCTCGCGAGCTGTTTGCATGGGAAATGGAATCATTTCCATATAAAAGCGCTGATACAGTCGCCAGGTTGTTGCGCCGTCGTTTATCAGATGAATTCGGAAGCGTCCGCGACATAAACTGACCCTGGCGTAACTCCGACGGTTCCTCATTTTAAAGTTGTCGCCCAAATAATAATGAATAAATGTAAATTACTGCTAATCTTGGACATTTTTGATATTTTTTTATCATAAACTTATTTATTATTTTGGGAAATATGGAAAATATATGTAACATTTTTGGCAATCAGAGGGCGCATCATCTACATACAGGCAGTCCCGGGGTTACGTACAAGATGGGTTCTGTAGGTTTGTTCTTAAGTTGAATTTGTATGTAAGTCGGAACTGTATGTTTTATAATTGTAGCGTCAGAAAAAAAAATGTTTTGGTCTTTGTGGCAATTGGAATTTAAAACTTTTGGGTTCTCATAAAAACCAGGATTAACAATAAATCTTAAGTGTAGACGCCTGTGATAACTGTTACAGTGGATCATTGCAGCCTAGGACTAAAGTGCAGTAAATTACCAACAATCAGAGGACTGTTTGTAATTAGGGGTCGTCTGTAAGTTGGGTGTTCTTAAGTAGGGGGAGTTGGTATCATCTTATGAGGGTGAGTTGGGAGCACAGTATGAAGCAGAGCATCAAGCAGAGTATGTGGAGCAAGTGGACACTTTGGGGCACATTTACTTACCCGGTCCAGTCGCGATCCCGCGGTGCGTTCTCCAACGAGGATTCGGGTTCTGCCGGGATTCACTAAGATTGTGCGCCCGATATCCAGCAGGTGTCGCTGCTGCGTCAAGGTCCGCCGGAGTTCATCTATTTCTTCCTGGTGCATGTAAGTGATTGATCTTACGACACTTTTTGTTTTTTAAATTCAGCGTTTTTTCCAAATCCGTCAGGTTGTCCGACGGCCATGCCCCCCAATTTCTGTTGCGTGAAAGCCGGCAGCGATGTACCAAAATCCGATCACATGCGCCAAAATCCCGGGGGAATTCAGGGCACATCGGAAATCGCCGGGAGACCCAACGAAAGTGCGCATTTCGGACCCTTAGTAAATGAGCCCCATTATTTGGGGGACACAATATGAGAGCAAACTGGGAGAATAGTAAAGAAGGGGGTTAGGGTCAAAGCATTTCCTGCGACATACAAAGTTTCATCTCCACAAAAGTTAGAAGCATGACAGAATCTGTCAGGAACTTTTACTATGCAAATCTGCAGCCCTGGGGAGCTGTGTAGTCATAACTCTATGTATGTGTTAGTAGCAGCAGGACTGTAAAAATGCAGTGTATTCCAGTATTATAGCTGGTTTGTGAGATTTCCTCTCGGCACTGCTCCGCTATGCACCTTTACTATGGGTCATGGCTGTAGCAGGTTTCTGTTTAGAAGCATTTTCTTCGTAGTCCAAATCCAGCTACTTTCCTGGAATGTAAATCGCTGTTTTACAGTTCTGTCGACTCAAAGGTGTGATTACCCCTCAAGTACGGCCTCAAAGCAATACTCAGTGATACTGCACTCCCTTTAAAAATAAAGGGGCATTGTGTGTTAGAATTAGTTTTTACATTTCCGAAATCTTCCATAATTCCGGGATTGTCGCACCACCGACGCCGGGTAAAGCTTTTATGAAATGACGTGTGAACATGTTTTAACACATCTTTGAGCAGGAATATAAACTACTATACTCCAGAGAAACACTTGGAGAATTGCGAGTGATTACGGCTTCTTGTCTTTTGTGCTTTTCTCCGTGAGCTGCAAAATCCAATGGAAAAGATCCATCCCAGTCCATATTTACCGGCTCCTCCCATCTCAGTGTGCATCATTTATTTTGCATCTATAAACTTGCGAATGAGACCAATTTCATTATTATTCTACTGTGTGTACACTGTTTTTGTATTTTATGGCACTTTCAAAAATGTACAGTATCACAGATTTTGGGGTGGATAAATGTGTGAATTTTTTATTTATCTCAATCATTGCTGTTGATGAGCTATAGAGTATAGTAAGCAGTTCCACTTGGCGATTAGGATGCTGTGTACAATCTGCTCAGCTCCTCCTGCTCTATAACATGCTGCCTGCAGATAGGACAATATGTACAATCTGCTCAGCTCCTCCTGCTCTATAACATGCTGCCTGCAGATAGGGCACTATGTACAGTCTGATCAGCTCCTCCTGCTCTATAACATGCTGCCTGCAGATAGGACACTATGTACAATCTGCTCAGCTCCTCCTGCTCTATAACATGCTGCCTGCTGATAGGGCACTATGTACAATGTACTCAGCTTCTCCTGCTCAATAACATGCTGCCTGCAGATAGGACACTATGTACAATCTGCTTATCTCCTCCTGCTCTGTAACATGCTGCCTGCAGATAGGACACTATGTACAATCCACTCAGCTCCTTGTGCTCTATAACATGCTGCCTGCAGATAGGACACTATGTACAATCCACTCAGCTCCTCGTGCTCTATAACATGCTGCCTGCAGATAGGACACCATGTACAATCTGCTCAGCTCCTCCTGCTCTATAACATGCTGCCTGCAGATAGGACACTATGTACAATCTGCTTATCTCCTCCTGCTCTGTAACATGCTGCCTGCAGATAGGTCACGATATAAAATCAGCTCAGCTCCTCCTGCTCTATAACATGCTCCCTGCAGATAGGACACTATGTACAATCTGCTCAGCTCCTCCAACTCTATAACATGCTGCCTGCAGATACAACACTATGTACAAACTGCTTAGCTCTTCCCGCTATATAACATGCTGCCTGCAGATAGGACACTATGTACAATCTGCTCAGCACCTCCTGCTCTATAACATGCTGCCTGCAGATAGGACACTATGTACAATCTGCTCAGCTCTTCCTGCTCTATAAAATGCTGCCTGCAGATAGGACACTATGTACAAACTGCTCAGCTCTTCCCGCTCTATAACCTACTGCCTGCAGATATGACACTATGTACAATCTGCTCAGCTCCTCCTGCTCTATAACATGCTGCCTGCAGATAGGACACTACGTACAGTATGCTCAGCACCTCCTGCTCTATAACATGCTGCCTGCAGATAGGACACAATGTACAATCTGCTCAGCTCCTCCTGCTCTATAACATGCTGCCTGCAGATAGGACACTATGTACAATCTGCTAAGCTCCTCCTTCCCTATAACATGCAGCCTGCAGATAGGACACTATGTACAATCTGCTCAGTTCCTTCTGTTCTATAACATGCTGCCTGCAGATAGGACACTATGTACAATCTGCTAAGCTCCTCCTTCCCTATAACATGCAGCCTGCAGATAGCACACTATGTACAATCTGCTCAGTTCCTTCTGCTCTATAACATGCTGCCTGCAGATAGGTCACGATATAAAATCAGCTCAGCTCCTCCTGCTCTATAACATGCTCCCTGCAGATAGGACACTATGTACAATCTGCTCAGCTCCTCCTGCTCTATAACATGCTGCCTGCAGAAAGGACACTATATATAATCTGCTCAGCTCCTCCTGGTCTATAACATGCTGCCTGCAGATAGGACACTATGTACAATCTGCTCAGCTCCTCCAGCTCTATAACATGCTGCCTGCAGATACAACACTATGTACAAACTGCTCAGCTCTTCCCGCTCTATAACATGCTGCCTGCAGATAGGACACAATGTACAATCTGCTCAGCTCTTCCTGCTCTATAACATTCTGCCTGCAGATAGGACACTATGTACAATCTGCTCAGCTCTTCCTGCTCTATAACATGCTGCCTGCAGATAGGACACTATGTACAAACTGCTCAGCTCTTCCCGCTCTATAACCTACTGCCTGCAGATAGGACACTATGTACAATCTGCTCAGCTCCTCCTGCTCTATAACATGCTGCCTGCAGATAGGACACTACGTACAGTATGCTCAGCACCTCCTGCTCTATAACATGCTGCCTGCAGATAGGACACAATGTACAATCTGCTCAGCTCCTCCTGCTCTATAACATGCTGCCTGCAGATAGGACACTATGTACAATCTGCTAAGCTCCTCCTTCCCTATAACATGCAGCCTGCAGATAGGACACTATGTACAATCTGCTCAGTTCCTCCTGTTCTATAACATGCTGCCTGCAGATAGGACACTATGTACAATCTACTCATCTCCTCCTGTTCTATAACATGCTTCCTGTAGATAGGACATTATGTACAATCTGCTCAGCTCCTCCTGCTCTATAACATGCTGCCTGCAGATAGGACACTATGTACAATCTGCTCAGCTCCTCCTGCTCTATAACATGCTGCCTGCAGATAGGGCACTATGTACAGTCTGATCAGCTCCTCCTGCTCTATAACATGCTGCCTGCAGATACAACACTATGTACAAACTGCTCAGCTCTTCCCGCTCTATAACATGCTGCCTGCAGATAGGACACTATGTACAATCTGCTTATCTCCTCCTGCTCTGTAACATGCTGCCTGCAGATAGGACACTATGTACAATCCACTCAGCTCCTTGTGCTCTATAACATGCTGCCTGCAGATAGGACACTATGTACAATCCACTCAGCTCCTCGTGCTCTATAACATGCTGCCTGCAGATAGGACACCATATACAATCTGCTCAGCTCCTCCTGCTCTATAACATGCAGCCTGCAGATAGGACACTATGTACAATCTGCTTATCTCCTCCTGCTCTGTAACATGCTGCCTGCAGATAGGTCACGATATAAAATCAGCTCAGCTCCTCCTGCTCTATAACATGCTCCCTGCAGATAGGACACTATGTACAATCTGTTCAGCTCCTCCAGCTCTATAACATGCTGCCTGCAGATACAACACTATGTACAAACTGCTCAGCTCTTCCCGCTCTATAACATGCTGCCTGCAGATAGGACACAATGTACAATCTGCTCAGCTCTTCCTGCTCTATAACATTCTGCCTGCAGATAGGACACTATGTACAATCTGCTCAGCTCTTCCTGCTCTATAACATGCTGCCTGCAGATAGGACACTATGTACAATGTGCTCAGCTCCTCCTGCTCTATAACATGCTGCCTGCAGATACAACACTATGTACAAACTGCTTAGCTCTTCCCGCTCTATAACCTACTGCCTGCAGATAGGACACTATGTACAATCTGCTCAGCTCCTCCTGCTCTATAACATGCTGCCTGCAGATAGGACACTACGTACAGTATGCTCAGCACCTCCTGCTCTATAACATGCTGCCTGCAGATAGGACACAATGTACAATCTGCTCAGCTCCTCCTGCTCTATAACATGCTGCCTGCAGATAGGACACTATGTACAATCTGCTAAGCTCCTCCTTCCCTATAACATGCAGCCTGCAGATAGGACACTATGTGCAATCTGCTCAGCTCCTCCTGCTCTATAACATGCTGCCTGCAGATAGGGCACTATGTACAATCTGCTCAGATCCTCCTGCTCTATAACATGCTGTCTGCAGATAGTACACTATGTACAATCTGCTCAGCTCCTCCTGCTCTATAACATGCAGCCTGCAGATAGGACACTATGTACAATCTGCTCAGCTCCTCCAGCTCTATAACATGCTGCCTGCAGATAGGACACTATGTACAAACTGCTCAGCTCTTCCCGCTCTATAACATGCTGCCTGCAGATAGGACACAATGTACAATCTGCTCAGCTCTTCCTGCTCTATAACATTCTGCCTGCAGATAGGACACTATGTACAATCTGCTCAGCTCTTCCTGCTCTATAACATGCTGCCTGCAGATAGGACACTATGTACAATCTGCTCAGCTCCTCCTGCTCTATAACATGCTACCTGCAGATAGGTAATTATGTACAATCTGCTCAGCTCCTCCTGCTCTATAATATGCTGCCTGCAGATAGGACACTATGTACAATCTGCTCTGCTCCTCCTGCTCTATAACCTACTGCCTGCAGATAGGACACTATGTACAATCTGCTCAGCTCCTCCTGCTCTATAACATGCTGCCTGCAGATAGGACACTACGTACAGTATGCTCAGCACCTCCTGCTCTATAACATGCTGCCTGCAGATAGGACACAATGTACAATCTGCTCAGCTCCTCCTGCTCTATAACATGCTGCCTGCAGATAGGACACTATGTACAATCTGCTCAGCTCCTCCTGCTCTATAACATGCTGCCTGCAGATACGACACTATGTACAATCTGCTAAGCTCCTCCTGTTCTATAACATGCAGCCTGCAGATAGGACACTATGTACAATCTACTCAGCTCCTCCTGTTCTATAACATGCTTCCTGTAGATAGGACATTATGTACAATCTGCTCAGCTCCTCCTGCTCTATAACATGCAGCCTGCAGATAGGACACTATGTACAATCTGCTCAGCTCTTTCTGCTCTATAACATGCAGCCTGCAGATAGGACACTATGTACAATCTGCTCAGCTCCTCCTGCTCTATAACATGCTGCCTGCAGATAGGACACTATGTACAATCTGCTAAGCTCCTCCTTCCCTATAACATGCAGCCTGCAGATAGGACACTATGTACAATCTGCTCAGTTCCTCCTGTTCTATAACATGCTGCCTGCAGATAGGACACTATGTACAATCTACTCAGCTCCTCCTGTTCTATAACATGCTTCCTGTAGATAGGACATTATGTACAATGTGCTCAGTTCCTCCTGCTCTATAACATGCAGCCTGCAGATAGGACATTATGTACAATCTGCTCAGCTCCTCCTGCTCTATAACATGCAGCCTGCAGATAGGACACTATGTACAATCTGCTCAGCTCTTCCTGCTCTATAACATGCAGCCTGCAGATAGGACACTATGTACAATCTACTCAGCTCCTCCTGTTCTATAACATGCTGCCTGCAGATAGGACACTATATACAATCTGCTCAGATCCTCCTGCTCTATAACATGCTGTCTGCAGATAGTACACTATGTACAATCTGCTCAGCTCCTCCTGCTCTATAACATGCAGCCTGCAGATAGGACACTATGTACAATCTGCTCAGCTCTTCCTGCTCTGTAACATGCTGCCTGCAGATAGGACACTATGTACAATCTGCTAAGCTCCTCCTGCTCTATAACATGCTGCCTGCAGATAGGACACTATGTACAATCTGCTCAGCTCCTCCTGCTCTATAACATACAGCCTGCAGAAAGGACACTATATACAATCTGCTCAGCTCCTCCTGCTCTATAACATGCTGCCTGCTGATAGGACACTATGTACAATCTACTCAGCTCCTCCTGTTCTATAACCAGCTTCCTGTAGATAGGACATTATGTACAATCTGCTCAGCTCCTCCTGCTCTATAACATGCTGCCTGCAGATACGACACTATGTACAAACTGCTCAGCTCTTCCTGCTCTATAACATGCTGCCTGCAGATAGGACACTATGTACAAACTGCTCAGCTCTTCCTGCTCTATAACATGCTGCCTGCAGATAGGACACTATGTACAATCTGCTCAGATCCTCCTGCTCTATAACATGCTGCCTACAGATAGGACACTATGTACAATCTGCTCATCTCCTCCTGTTCTATAACATGCTGCCTGCAGATAGGACACTATGCACAATCTGCTCAGCTCCTCCTGCTCTATAACATGCTGCCTGCAGATAGGACACTATGTACAATCTGCTCAGCTCCTCCTGCTCTATAACATGCTGCCTGCAGATACGACACTATGTACAATCTGCTAAGCTCCTCCTGTTCTATAACATGCAGCCTGCAGATAGGACACTATGTACAATCTACTCAGCTCCTCCTGTTCTATAACATGCTTCCTGTAGATAGGACATTATGTACAATCTGCTCAGCTCCTCCTGCTCTATAACATGCAGCCTGCAGATAGGACACTATGTACAATCTGCTCAGCTCTTTCTGCTCTATAACATGCAGCCTGCAGATAGGACACTATGTACAATCTGCTCAGCTCCTCCTGCTCTATAACATGCTGCCTGCAGATAGGACACTATGTACAATCTGCTAAGCTCCTCCTTCCCTATAACATGCAGCCTGCAGATAGGACACTATGTACAATCTGCTCAGTTCCTCCTGTTCTATAACATGCTGCCTGGAGATAGGACACTATGTACAATCTACTCAGCTCCTCCTGTTCTATAACATGCTTCCTGTAGATAGGACATTATGTACAATGTGCTCAGTTCCTCCTGCTCTATAACATGCAGCCTGCAGATAGGACATTATGTACAATCTGCTCAGCTCCTCCTGCTCTATAACATGCAGCCTGCAGATAGGACACTATGTACAATCTGCTCAGCTCTTCCTGCTCTATAACATGCAGCCTGCAGATAGGACACTATGTACAATCTACTCAGCTCCTCCTGTTCTATAACATGCTGCCTGCAGATAGGACACTATATACAATCTGCTCAGATCCTCCTGCTCTATAACATGCTGTCTGCAGATAGTACACTATGTACAATCTGCTCAGCTCCTCCTGCTCTATAACATGCAGCCTGCAGATAGGACACTATGTACAATCTGCTCAGCTCTTCCTGCTCTGTAACATGCTGCCTGCAGATAGGACACTATGTACAATCTGCTAAGCTCCTCCTGCTCTATAACATGCTGCCTGCAGATAGGACACTATGTACAATCTGCTCAGCTCCTCCTGCTCTATAACATACAGCCTGCAGAAAGGACACTATATACAATCTGCTCAGCTCCTCCTGCTCTATAACATGCTGCCTGCTGATAGGACACTATGTACAATCTACTCAGCTCCTCCTGTTCTATAACCAGCTTCCTGTAGATAGGACATTATGTACAATCTGCTCAGCTCCTCCTGCTCTATAACATGCTGCCTGCAGATACGACACTATGTACAAACTGCTCAGCTCTTCCTGCTCTATAACATGCTGCCTGCAGATAGGACACTATGTACAAACTGCTCAGCTCTTCCTGCTCTATAACATGCTGCCTGCAGATAGGACACTATGTACAATCTGCTCAGATCCTCCTGCTCTATAACATGCTGCCTACAGATAGGACACTATGTACAATCTGCTCATCTCCTCCTGTTCTATAACATGCTGCCTGCAGATAGGACACTATGCACAATCTGCTCAGCTCCTCCTGCTCTATAACATGCTGCCTGCAGATAGGACACTATGTACAATCTGCTCAGCTCCTCCTGCTCTATAACATTTAGCCTGCAGATGGGGCACTATGTACAATCTGCTCAGCTCCTCCTGCTCTATAACATGCTGCCTGCAGATAGGACACTATGTACAATCTGCTCAGATCCTCCTGCTCTATAACATGCTGCCTACAGATAGGACACTATGTACAATCTGCTCATCTCCTCCTGTTCTATAACATGCTGCCTGCAGATAGGACACTATGCACAATCTGCTCAGCTCCTCCTGCTCTATAACATGCTGCCTGCAGATAGGACACTATGTACAATCTGCTCAGCTCCTCCTGCTCTATAACATTTAGCCTGCAGATGGGGCACTATGTACAATCTGCTCAGCTCCTCCTGCTCTATAACATGCTGCCTGCAGATAGGACACTATGTACAATCTGCTCAGCTCCTCCTGCTCTATAACATGCTGCCTGCAGATAGGACACTGTGCAAAACGATGAGGAATTTAATCATTGTAAGAAAATGTTATTTTTTGGGGTCAGACTTTTCTGTTGCTGTTCTGACAATATTCTCTTCCTCTTATATGAAGCCGTAACACGCTGAGCAATGTGCACACTTGGCCTTCGCTACTCTCCCAGTAATGATGAGATCTGGACAGGAGAGTCACGTATTGTAACTAGAATTTACTGCGAGACTCTGCGATTGCTGAAGGTGTAATTATTACAGTGACCTTTGTGGCCACAACAAATCTCCGCATCGTGTTATCTCAGCGATAGAGAAGAGCCGGCGGCGGGCAGAACCTTCCGGACCTCATCCAGGAGAGGAGGACGCGGCGCTGGATGTGAGGGAAAGGGAAACAAAATAATTAGAGATGAGCGAACACTAAAATGCTCGGGTACTCGTTATTCGAGACGAACTTTTCCCGATGCTCGAGTGCTCGTCTCGAATAACGAACCCCATTGAAGTCAATGGGAGACTCGAGCATTTTTCAAGGGGACCAAGGCTCTGCACAGGGAAGCTTGGCCAAACACCTGGGAACCTCAGAAAAGGATGGAAACACCACGGAAATGGACAGGAAACAGCAGGGGCAGCATGCATGGATGCCTCTGAGGCTGCCTAATCGCACCATTATGCCAAAATTATGGGCAACAGCATGGCCATGACAGAGTGACAGAATGAAGCTAGATAGCATCTAAAACATCCAATAATTGACCCTGACACTATAGGGGACGGCATGCAGAGGTAGCGGCAGCAGCGGCAGGCTAGAGAGTGGCATGGCGACATACCCTAAATGGACTCAGGCTTCAAACCAATGGGTGGCAGAGAGGAACCAAAGGAGGTGAGCAAGAAGCGCTCAAATAATATCGCTACATGATAAAAGTTTGCCAGTATATTTTGTGGATTACACAGCAGGGTGGCGACAAAGTTAACATGGAAGCCATGAAAACAACCCAAAATTCTGCCTGACACAGCTCGTTTGATAAGGGGACCATGTATGGAGGCAGTGAACTAGTAGTAGATTAAAGGTGCTGCAGTTAAAACTATGTTAGTTGGATCTTGGCATGGAGCTGGCGCTCCGCTGCCAGGCGAGCTTTCGCCAATCCAAGCCCCTGTCTCTAGGCTACTCCCCAAACAGCACTTCTAAGAACCTTTTGTATAAGATCAAGTGTAGTAGCGTTCTTATAAGTTTAGGATATGGCGGGTGAGGGGAATGTAAACAGATGCGCAAGAAGCGCTGAAATAATATCCCTAAATGGTAAAAGTTTGCCAGTATATTTTGTGGATAACACAGCAGGGTGGCGACAAAGTTAACAACTTTGATGTGGAATCCATGAAAACAACCCAAATTTCTGCCTGACACACCTCGTTTGATAAAGGGACGATGTATGGAGGCAGCTATATGGACGACTTTTGGAGGTAGCAATGGAGACAACGTGTGGAGGCTGCTATGGAGACAATTTAATTTGGATAGTGCCTGTATGTGGCAGTCCCAAACATTTTTCAAACCAGAGGAGCAGGTAGGTGGCCCTGCAGTAAAATGGAATAGATTGAGTGCCTGTATGTGGCAGTCCCAAAAATGTTTCAAACCAGAGGAGCAGGTAGGTGGCCCTCCAGTAAAATGGAATAGATTGAGTGCCTGTATGTGGCAGTCCCAAAAATTGTTCAAACCAGAGGAGCAGGTAGGTGGCCCTGCAGTAAAATGGAATAGATTGAGTGCCTGTATGTGGCAGTCCCAAAAATGTTTCAAACCAGAGGAGCAGGTAGGTGGCCCTCCAGTAAAATGGAATAGATTGAGTGCCTGTATGTGGCAGTCCCAAAAATTTTTTAAAACAGAGGACCGGGTAGGTGGCCCTCCAGAAAAATGGAATAGATTGAGTGCCTGTATGTGGCACTCACAAAAATTGTTTCAAACAGAGGACCGGGTAGGTGGCCCTCCAGAAAAATTAAATGCATGAAGTACTATAGCTAGAGCCAGTGGGCCCTGTCAAAAAATAGCCATTTTCCTCTGCTTTACTGTACAAAGAGGAGGAGAAGGAGGAAAATGAGGAGGAGGAGGAGGAGTGGATCAATTATTCAGGTTGAGCTTCCTTCACCTGGTGGAGATTGGAAATTCTGAGAAATCCAGCCTTTATTCATTTTAATAAGCGTCAGCCTGTCAGCGCTGTCAGTCGACAGGCGTGTACGCTTATCGGTGATGATGCCACCAGCTGCACTGAAAACCCGCTCGGACAAGACGCTAGCGGCAGGGCAGGCAAGAACCTCCAAGGCGTACAGCGCCAGTTCGTGCCACATGTCCAGCTTTGAAACCCAGTAGTTGTAGGGAGCTGTGTGATCATTTAGGACGATGGTATGGTCAGCTACGTACTCCCTCACCATCTTTCTGTAAAGATCAGCCCTACTCTGCCGAGACTGGGGACAGGTGACAGTGTCTTGCTGGGGTGACATAAAGCTGGCAAAAGCCTTGTAAAGCGTACCCTTGCCAGTGCTGGACAAGCTGCCTGCTCGCCTACTCTCCCTCGCTACTTGTCCCGCAGAACTACGCACTCTGCCGCTAGCGCTGTCAGAAGGGAAATACTGTTTCAGCTTGTGCACCAGGGCCTGCTGGTATTCATGCATTCTCACACTCCTTTCCTCTGCAGGGATGAGAGTGGAAAGATTTTGCTTGTACCGTGGGTCCAGGAGAGTGAACACCCAGTAATCGGTGCTGGAATAAATTCTTTGAACGCGAGGGTCACGGGATAGGCAGCCTAGCATGAAATCTGCCATATGCGCCAGAGTACCAACGCGTAAGAATTCACTCCCCTCACTGGCCTGACTGTCCATTTCCTCCTCCTCCAACTCCTCCAACTCCTCTTCTTCTGCCCATACACGCTGAACAGTGAAGGACTCAACAATGGTCCCCTCTTGTGTCTCGCCAACATTCTCCTCCTCTTCCTCCTCATCCTCCTCCACCTCCACCTCCTCCGATATGCGCTGAGAAACAGACCTCAGGGTGCTTTGGCTATCAACAAGGGAATATTCTTCCCCCGTCTCTTGTGACGAGCGCAAAGCTTCCGACTTCATGCTGACCAGAGAGTTTTTCAACAGGCCAAGCAGCGGGATGGTGAGGCTGATGATGGCGGCATCGCCACTGACCATCTGTGTTGACTCCTCAAAGTTACTCAGCACCTGACAGATATCAGACATCCACGTCCACTCCTCATTGTAGACTTGAGGAAGCTGACTGACCTGACTACCAGTTCTGGTGGAAGTTGACATCTGGCAGTCTACAATCGCTCTGCGCTGCTGGTAAACTCTGGATAACATGGTCAGTGTTGAATTCCACCTCGTGGGCACGTCGCACAACAGTCGGTGAGCGGGCAGTTGGAGGCGGCGCTGCGCTGCCCTGAGAGTGGCAGCATCTGGGCTGGACTTCCTGAAATGCGCACAGATGCGGCGCACCTTCGTGAGCAAATCAGACAGATTGGGGTATGTCTTGAGGAAACGCTGCACTATCAGATTTAACACATGGGCCAGGCATGGCACATGTGTCAGTCTGCCGAGTTGCAGAGCCGCCACCAGGTTACGGCCGTTGTCACACACAACCATTCCCGGCTTGAGGTTCAGCGGTGCCAGCCACAGATCAGTCTGCGCCGTGATGCCCTGTAATAGCTCTTGGGCGGTGTGCCTTTTGTCGCCTAGGCTCAGCAGTTTGAGCACCGCCTGCTGTCGCTTAGCGACGGCACTGCTGCTGTGCCTAGAGCTACCGACTGATGGCGCCGTGCCCACGGATGGTAGTTCGGAGGAGGAGGTGGAGGAGGGGTGGGAGGAGGAGGAGGCATAGTAGGCCTGAAACACCTGGACCGAGGTAGGCCCCGCAATCCTCGGCGTCGGCAGTATATGAGCAGCCCCAGGGTCAGACTCGGTCCCAGCCTCCACCAAGTTAACCCAATGTGCCGTCAGCGATATATAGTGGCCCTGCCCGGCAGCACTCGTCCACGTGTCCGTGGTCAGGTGGACCTTGTCAGAAACGGCGTTGGTCAGGGCACGGATGATGTTGTCTGACACGTGCTGGTGCAGGGCTGGGACGGCACATCGGGAAAAGTAGTGGCGGCTGGGGACCGAATACCGAGGGGCGGCCGCCGCCATGAGGTTGCGAAAGGCCTCGGTCTCTACTAGCCTATAGGGCAGCATCTCCAGGCTAAGCAATCTGGAGATGTGCACATTAAGGGCTTGGGCGTGCGGGTGGGTTGCACTATATTTGCGTTTCCGCTCCAGCGTCTGGGGTATGGAGAGCTGAACGCTGGTGGATGCTGTGGAGGATCGTGGAGGCGACGATGGGGTTTTTGTGGCAGGGTCCTGGGCAGGGGGCTGACTAGCAGCTGACACAGGGGAAGGAGCAGTGGTGTGCACGGCCGGAGGTGAACGGGCTTGTTGCCACTGAGTGGGGTGCTTAGCATTCATATGCCTGCGCATACTGGTGGTAGTTAAGCTAGTAGTGGTGGAACCCCTGCTGAGCCTGGTTTGGCAAATGTTGCACACCACAGTCCGTCGGTCATCCGGTGTTTCCTTAAAGAACCTCCACACTTCTGAAGATCTAGCCCTCGCCGCAAGAGCCCTCACCACGGGAGCTTCACTAGTTGACAGTGGCGCTGATGCACCAGCTCTGGCCCTGCCTCTCCGTCTGGCCCCACCACTGCCTCTTCCAACCTGTTCTGGTCGAGGACTCTCCTCTGTCTCAGAAGCACTGTGTTCACCCGGCCTCTCAACCCAGCTTGGGTCTGTCACCTCATCATCCTCCGATCCCTCAGTCTGCTCCCCCCTCGGACTTCCTGCCCTGACAACAACTTCCCCACTGTCTGACAACCGTGTCTCCTCATCGTCGGACACCTCTTTACACACTTCCACTACGTCAAGAAGGTCATCATCACCCACAGACTGTGACTGGTGGAAAACCTGGGCATCGGAAAATTGCTCAGCAGCAACCGGACAAGTGGTTTGTGACTGTGGGAAGGGTCCAGAAAACAGTTCCTCAGAGTATGCCGGTTCAAATGGCAAATTTTCCTGGGAGGGGGCAGACTGGGGGGGAGGAGGCTGAGGTGCAGGAGCTGGAGGAGTGGGGATTTCGGTGACATGGGTGGACTGCGTGGAAGACTGACTGGTGGTGGACAAATTGCTCGAAGCATTGTCAGCAATCCACGACATCACCTGTTCGCACTGTTCTGGCCTCAACAGTGCTCTACCACGAGTCCCAGTAACTTCAGACATGAACCTAGGGAGTGTAGCTCTGCGGCGTTCCCCTGCTCCCTCATCAGCAGGTGGTGTCTCACCCCGCCCAGGACCACGGCCTCTGACCCCTGCAGTAGTTGGACGCCCACGTCCCCGCCCTCGTCCTCTACCCCTAGCCCTCGGGTTAAACATTTTTAAAATGAGAGTTATAACTTTTTTTTTTTTTTTACTTCTTTTTGGTTTTTTTTGTGTTTTTTTGTGTTTTTTTTTTTGTGTGTTTTTTGTTTTTTTTTTGAGTTTTTAAAACCAAACAATCCTATCCTATTGCTATGGCTATTTTCTAGCCAAGTATCAAAGGAAGCACACTACTATGCCAGATGAGATGACACTGAGTTAGTGCCTAATAGAAATCCAACCCCTACTGAATTTTGCCACTTCGGCCTTTGCTATGGATATGTGCGCCACTAAGCGCAGAACACAGCGGTCGCAAGTCTCACTACAAATTGCTCAGAATTGGCAAGTACATGCACTGCAGAAACTACAGCCACCAGCAGATCAACCAGAAATCAAATATATAGAACGCTACTGTAGGCTTCAAGAAGCTATTTGTATTCTCCTATGGCTATTTTCTAGCCAAGTATCAAAGGAAGCACACTACTATGCCAGATGAGATGACACTGAGTTATTGCCTAATAGAAATCCAACCCCTACTGAATTATCCCACTTCGGCCTTTGCTATGGATATGTGCGCCACTAAGCGCAGAACACAGCGGTCGCAAGTCTCACTACAAATTGCTCAGAATTGGCTAGTACATGCACTGCAGAAACTACAGCCACCAGCAGATCAACCAGGAATCAAATATATAGAACGCTACTGTAGGCTTCAAGAAGCTGTTTGTATTCTCCTATGGCTATTTTCTAGCCAAGTATCAAAGGAAGCACACTACTATGCCAGATGAGATGACACTGAGTTAGTGCCTAATAGAAATCCAACCCCTACTGAATTTTCCCACTTCGGTCTTTGCTATGGATATGTGTGCCACTAAGAGCTAAACACAACGGTAGCAAGTCCCCCTGCTAATTCCTCACAAAATGGTAATAGATGCAAATTAAAATAAAAAAAGTAGAACGTTATTGTAGCCCTAAGAAGGGCTGTTGGGTTCTTGGAGAATCACTCCTGCCTAACAGTAAGCTAATAGAACACCCTAACGCTTTCCCTGACCAGCAGCAGCTCTCTCCCTAGCGGCATCCAGAGACAGAATGATCCGAGCAGCGCGGCCAGCGGCTAGTCTATCCCAGGGTCACCTGATCTGGCCAGCCAACCACTGCTATCGACGTGTAAGGGTACCACGTCATGCTGGGTGGAGTGCAGAGTCTCCTGGCTTGTGATTGGCTCTGTTTCTGGCCGCCAAAAAGCAAAACGGCGGGAGCTGCCATTTTCTCGAGCGGGCGAAGTATTCGTCCGAGTAACGAGCAGTTTCGAGTACCCTAATGCTCGACCGAGCATCAAGCTCGGACGAGCATGTTCGCTCATCTCTACTCACAACCAAACCACCATTCAAACGGATGAATTTACCAAAACACTTATTGATCTTCACCCGAGACCGATTCAGTGCCGCCACTGAAACTGCGTTCCTCCAACGCTCTCTTCTCACCATCTCAGACCAAATTAACAAAACATCCGGATACTCACTCATAATCCACAACACATCTCTCTTCATCGCCTTAATCAATTGACGCATAGGAAAACTCCCGATGTCGTTGCCCCCAGCATGGATCAACAAAACATCCGGAGCACCCTATCTTTCAATTGCCATTCGCAACTTTGCATGCACCGCTTCCCACTGAAGCCCCCTATAGCCAAGCCAACGCACACTTACCAAATTTCCATCGAGCCCAAGAAACCTACCACCCAAACGAAGCTGAGCCCTCTTTTCCGCCCAATGAATAAAGGAGTGTCCGAAAATCCAGATGACACACCTTCTAATACCTATCAAGAAATAAACAATCGTAACAGCCAACAACTCACCCCACTTCACCTTTCAATTTTCCAATCTATGAAGCCGAACATACGAACGAAACCTCCTAGACTCCCACCGCCCAATTTTCTTGATATCCTCCTCCGACAGACCCCACCTAGCTGCCTCAGTTGCAGCTCCAATGCGAAAAGAGTGTGAACAATATTCCTTCGCATTCAACCCCAACAAAGTCAAACACTTCCTGAAGACTGCCACAAACTGAAATCTGGTCAAGGCCTTCCCATTCTGGTGAACCAATAACGCCTCCCCTGTTGCTGACCGAACCGACAAAAAGGACTCGAGGCACTCCACCGGACAACCCACGAACCCCGGCACCTTCCGTAAACGCACCAAAAAACCCCGACCCGATCTATCCGTTTTAGTATTTGTCAACACAATTCTAACCTCACCATCCACACACTGCACGTGCCGCATCTGAATACCCCCGCTGCGCAAGCAGCTGCCACTCACCAATTCACTAATCCTAAACGCCCCAAAAAATGCCCACGAGTAAGCCAAGGTAAACAAACAACCCTCGTAATCCGACACACATACCTCCCGAACCTTTCCTACCAGGTCCCTCAACAGATCAAAAGATACAGGTCTCCTACAGTCCTCCCTATAACGGCCCTTCTTGTAACCCTTCACCGCTTGCTTTACTAAAAAACCCTGAGTCGGATCCTCTCCACCTATCAACTTAAACAAAAAGGCTAAAGCCGCTAATGCTCTCTGAACCACCGCCACCGAAGCCCCCCTTTCAAAATAGCGTATCAACAGACAAAACAGGACAGATTCTCTACTAGGCACCTCCCCGACTGCACACCACTCATCCAGCAATAGGAACCAATCACGCCATACCTTCTTGTAAGAGTCCCATGTCGAAGGGGCCAAAGACAACTGAACCCAAGGGAATAAATTCAACGCAGCATCTCCCACAAATGCTCCGGACACCGCACCGGCCGTAATGCCGCCCCCGGCACCAACTCCCGGAACCTGACCAGCTGCAATTGAGACAGAGCATCCGCCACCTCATTATCTACTCCTGGAACATGTACTGACCGAAAATACACATTCAAACGCAGGCACAGCAACACCAGATGCCGCAACAACACGATAACTGGGGGAGAGCTCGACGTCTGTTTATTAATCACATTAACCACTGACATATTGTCACAATGGAAAACCACGCTTCTGTTCGCTAACTGGTTACCCCACAATTCCAAAGACACCACAATCGGAAATAACTCCAGCAGGCACAAGTTAGCCGTCAGCTTCTGCTCCTGCCACCACTCGGGCCAAGACCCTACACTCCATTCCCCTTGAAAGAACGCCCCATAACCTATAGCGCCTGCAGCATCCGTAAACAAATGAAGCTCCGTGTTCGAAACAGGCTCCGCCAGCCACAATGTCCTCCCATTGTAAGTGACCAAAAAATCGTCCCAAACTCGCAAATCCGCTCTGTGCTCCTTTCTTAGCCTAACAAAGTGCTCCGGCCGCTTAACCCCAGCCGTCGCCTGTGCCAACCTCCGACAGAAAACCCGCCCCATGGGCATAATCCGACAAGCAAAGTTTAATCTCCCCAGCAATGACTGCACCTGCCGCAATGTCAACTTTGACTTCACTAGCGCCTCGCCAACGCAAGAGCGCAACTCCCCCAACTTTTTCTCTGGCAAACGACACTCCATGGCAACCGAATCCAATTCTATGCCCAAGAAAGACAGCTTCGTGGTTGGGCCTTCCGTCTTATCAACCGCCAATGGCACCCCAAAACTCTCGAATGTTTCGGACAACGTGGACAACAAAACCTGGCACCTATAACTCTCTGCTGGGCCTACACATAGAAAATCGTCTAAATAGTGAATGACCCCAGCCCCACCTGACAACTCCCTAACCACCCATTCCAGAAACGTACTAAACGCCTCAAAATAGGCACAAGAAATAGAACAACCCATCGGCAGGCAGCCATCCACGTAGTAACCCCCTTCAAAATAACACCCCAACAAATGCATCGATTCAGGATGCACCGGTAACAGACGAAAAGCAGCCTCAATGTCCGCTTTTGCCATCAAAGCCCCACTCCCAGCTGTCCTCACCAGGCTCACAGCCTCATCAAATGAAGTATAGCAAACCGAACTCATAGCTGGATCTATCGCATCATTCACCGAACCCCCCCGCGGGTAAGACAAATGATGAATCAGGCGGAACTTCCCTTCCTCCTTTTTAGGAACTACCCCCAATGGTGAAACCCGCAAATTTCCCACCGGAGGATTAACAAAGGGTCCCAACATACGACCCAACTTGACCTCCTTCCGCAACTTCTCCCTAACTACCTCCGGGGATTCATCCGCAGATTTTAAGTTCCTTGCAAAACAACCCGGCTCCCCCTCCTTAAAAGGGATCCGAAACCCCTCTTGAAATCCCTGAATCAACAAACAAGCCTTCTCCTTATTTGGATGTCTCCCGAGCCACGGCATCATTACGCCGAGCTTCACCGGAGTCACCCCCTTTTTGAGCACCATCACCCGACCGCTGTCCTTGCCCTTTTCTCCTGAAGCAACGAGACAAGGGGTGGTTGACGCCCCCGCAACCAGAGCATTCGTGCCTGAATGTACAGGAGGATCCCCACGTACAGTTGCCCTCGTTATACCTCCAACAGACTCCCTTCTTACCACCGCCCGACGGGGGCCCTGTTCTGGCTCCGTCGGGCCCCGGCTGAAAGGATGAACCAGCCACCGCCACCCCACCAAAGGATGAACTCTTCGGCGCCGGCTTTGGTGCCGTCATCAACCTCATCCACAGCCCAATGTCCCTATGCCCCCATTCCAGGGAAGGTCTCACGGCCATTCTCTGACGAAACTGTTCGTCATATCTAAGCCACGCTATCCCCCCATATGTCTTGTACGCTTCCCATATAGTTTCCTGATGACAAAACAACCCCGAGCACCATTCGGGCTGTTTTTCCCCAATTACACTGCCCAAAATGGAAAAAGCATGCAGCCAATTCCCAAAATTACGAGGAATCAGCCTATAACGGCGTCTCTCCTCATCCTCCTCCTTACGATGCTCCTTCCCCTTCTCCCAACGCTCGACACTAAAACGCTCCAAAGGCAACAACGTAAAAATATCCAGATTCTCCCTTTTCCATATTTTATCCTTCACTTCTTGTTTTAGATGACCCCCAAGGGGCCCGTCAAAACAAATGTACAGGTTACCCAATGCCGCGTCCGACACCGGCAACAGTTTGGACGCCTCAGCTGACTTAACAGCCGGGACCTTATCCCCACTCACTGCCACCACAGCACTCTCTGACCCCTGTTCCGCCACTGACTCAGCTCTAACCGACCCCACCGAATTCTCACCTGCCCCCGCGCTAACTACCCCCGTCACAACGGGCGTCACCGCCACTAGCGCGTTAGACGTCTCGGTCACCCCTGTATTAGATGACCCTGCCGCCCCAGCGCCCAATGCCGATATTGGCCCCCCATGCTGTGACCCCATAGCCCTCTCAAAAACTGACATTAACTGCTGCATCCCCTGCATAAACTCCTGAAGAGGCCCCACTCTAGCAACAGCCCCTGCATCAGGTGTATTAATGGCTAATCCCACTGGAGTGTTATGTGTGTTTGTAGGTAGATGTGCTTGTGTAGCTGTGATCGCACCTGTAATTGTGACGCCGCTGCCTCCTGGCGTCTGCCCAGCTCCGCCTGGACCTGCCACGACCCCCTGGCCCGATGGCCCTGCTCCTCCTGATGAGATCACTCCTGGCGCCATGGACGGCGCCGCAACCGCTGGTCCTGCTGACGGCGACACCACGGGACCCCCTCCAGTCGTGGCCAGTCCTAGCGCGCGACGCACTGTGTCCAGCATAGCCGCCTCAGCGCCACTCTGCATCTGGTAAGGAAAAAAGACAGAAGAAACACCACGGACACAACCACCATCACCTAACCACTGCGCTCCTTGCGCCAACCCCCCGACCATGCTGCCGTCAGGAGGCCCCATAAAGTGCTGCCTCCCCTCAGCAGGCCTATCGCCAGCCCCACCGGCCCAGGTGCCGCCTCCACTACTCCTGGATGGAGGATTCACGCCGCCATCCGCCGCGCCATGCTGCCGACGCGCCCCTCCACTAGACCTGGGTGAAGGGGGGACCCGACCCCCCCCACCCGCTACCGCCGCGCCCGCTGCCACATCCAGCGCCCCGACCGCGGCCTCCTCCCCCTCACTTACAACGCTGCCTGGGCTGCTGGGGGCGTCATCCTCCCCAGCCCCCGCTCCCCCGCTGCTGCTAGCCGCCGCCGCTCTGCCTGGCGGACGGCGAACACTCACCGCTCTCCTGGAATCCTGGTGAGCGTCCCTTCCGTGCTGGCTCCTCCTCTCGGCTCCCGTCGACCCCCTACTTCCGGTTCCGGACTTCCGGCCACCACCGCTCCGCCCTCCTGCAGGACCGCCCGCCATCTTGGATCCACCGCGTGTCGCCGCCATCTTCCGCCTCGCACCTCCAGAGGACCTCGAGCTCCGCACTCCGGCCCCCATATCATCCTCCGAGGACGCCACCGACATCCTCCGGCTCCTCTTCCTACCGGAACCACGGACCACGGCCTCTCCCGAACCTCCAGGTGAGTTCAAATTGTCGCTCCTCACGGCCCTCGCCGGTGATCCAGAAGGGCTCAACCTTTCAGGGGGCCAAGCTCTGGACGACCTGGCCGACCGCCGGGCCCCGCCGTCCTCGCCCGAAGTAAAATTGGCCACCTGCTCTCTCATCCATTCGGCCCCCCTAGCCTCCGCCTGAGCCCGCATCTGGGCCAAAAAGGCCTCCAAATCCGCCATCACAGTCCTGGCCCCAACAAAACCGCCACAAAAACGCAAAACGCCGTTAAATTACAGGCAAAACGGACCGGCCCCACCTCTCCCTACAATTTTCTCCAGCCAAAAGATGGCGTGCCCTTCCTGGCACCCCTTATAAACCCTCTAAGTCTCCACCCCCCAAAACTAGCCCACCTATCACCTCACCTACAGTTCCACCCCCAACTCTAAAAACCCGCCTTTTCCTGCCCTCCCAGCCCATCCTGTCATGGCCGCATTCCGCCCACTTACAGTTATCTCCATGCTAACATTACATTCCGTTACTAAGAGGGGGGGCACGCGATGGAATAAATCTAGAGCAAATCCTGCACAGAAAGGACCGCGATTAAGAACCCCTAACTGTGTGGAGCAGAGTTGGAAACGCGTGGGTCTCACCTACTACATGCACTTTCTGTACCTTCCTACCGGATTGAATTAGAGAAGTTTTAATGCAGTTTAGTGTCGGATATTACTTCTTTGTTGTTTGAAAGAGAAGGAACTTTTTAGGTGTCGGAAGTGTCGGAAGCGATTCAGTGTCATTCATTTTGGTCACAACGTTTTGATCTCCCGTCACGTCTTTGATATGAAACTTAAGGTGTTTGATTTGAAGTGGATGATGTGGAAACAATTAGGGGTCTGCCTGTTACAGAGGAAAGTCTTTTGGTTGTTCAAAGCCAGAGGACATGAAAAGATGGAAGATGAGAGTCCTCCGATGATGATACATTTTATTGACTAACTAACAAAGGTGATTCTTGGAAAATATGCAAATACGTTTTCCAGGATGGGATAAGGAAAACCACGCCTCCTTTAGCTACCTTGTAAGGCAGCTCCCTTGTCATCAATTTCAGCCCCTTCCTGTGTCCCCTGCAGGATCTTTGTGACTCACAGCCTTAGAAAAAGCTCCCCAGCGATTATCCTGCGTTCCTGTGTCTCCTGCGTTCCTGTGTGTCCCTGTTCCTGAGTCCTGTGTTGCCGTGTTCCTGTGTTACCAGAGTCTCTCCATGTTCCTGTGTTACCAGAGTCTCTCCATGTTCCTGTGTTACCAGAGTCTCTCCATGTTCCTGTGTTACCAGAGTCTCTCCATGTTCCTGTGTTACCAGAGTCTCTCCATGTTCCTGTGTTACCAGAGTCTCTCCATGTTCCTGTTTTACCAGAGTCTCTCCATGTTCCTGTGTTACCAGAGTCTCTCCATGTTCCTGTGTTACCAGAGTCTCTCCATGTTCCTGTGTTACTAGAGTCTCTCCATGTTCCTGTGTTACTAGAGTCTCTCCATGTTCCTGTGTTACTAGAGTCTCTCCATGTTCCTGTGTTACCAGAGTCTCTCCATGTTCCTGTGTTACCAGAGTCTCTCCATGTTCCTGTGTTACCAGAGTCTCTCCATGTTCCTGTGTTACTAGAGTCTCTCCATGTTCCTGTGTTACTAGAGTCTCTCCATGTTCCTGTGTTACCAGAGTCTCTCCATGTTCCTGTGTTACCAGAGTCTCTCCATGTTCCTGTGTTACTAGAGTCTCTCCATGTTCCTGTGTTACCAGAGTCTCTCCATGTTCCTGTGTTACCAGAGTCTCTCCATGTTCCTGTGTTACCAGAGTCTCTCCATGTTCCTGTGTTACCAGAGTCTCTCCATGTTCCTGTGTTACCAGAGTCTCTCCATGTTCCTGTGTTACCAGAGTCTCTCCATGTTCCTGTGTTACTAGAGTCTCTCCATGTTCCTGTGTTACTAGAGTCTCTCCATGTTCCTGTGTTACCAGAGTCTCTCCATGTTCCTGTGTTACCAGAGTCTCTCCATGTTCCTGTGTTACTAGAGTCTCTCCATGTTCCTGTGTTACCAGAGTCTCTCCATGTTCCTGTGTTACCAGAGTCTCTCCATGTTCCTGTGTTACCAGAGTCTCTCCATGTTCCTGTGTTACCAGAGTCTCTCCATGTTCCTGTGTTACCAGAGTCTCTCCATGTTCCTGTGTTACCAGAGTCTCTCCATGTTCCTGTTTTACCAGTGTTCCTCCATGTTGCTGTGTTCCTGCGTTCCTGTGTATCCAGCGTTCCTGTGTGTTCCTGTCCCTGAGTCCTGTGTTGCCTGAATTACCAGAGTCTCTCCATGTTCCTGTGTTACCAGAGTCTCTCCATGTTCCTGTTTTACCAGTGTTCCTCCGTGTTGCTGTGTTCCTGTGTGCCTGTGTTCCCGTTCCCATCTGCCTGGACCTCTCGTTGCTGACTCCGGATTGACGTTGCATCTCTGCCACCTGCCCTGACCTTGTGCCTGGACCTGACCTCGAGATTGTCTCCTGCTAAGGTACCTCAACTGCCACCGCGGGATAGTCGCACCTGTGGAACGACCTGGTGGTACCCTGCCGCAGCAAGTCCAACCCGCTTTGCGGCAGGCTCTGGTGAAGACCAGGTGCCACTTAGATTCCGGTCCCAAGTGTTGGCCAGTACCACCTCCCGCGGTGGTCCAGAGGGTCCACACATCCCCAATCCTGACAGGTTCATTACCCACTAATTGTTACATTTTGATACATGTAAATCTGGACCAATGTTTCGCATGACACATCAGGGCTGCTGCAACCACCAGAATTTATATAGTTCTTCTCTTCCAACTTCTGATTCCAACTTTCCGTGAGCTGCTTTATGGGACTTGAGTCTTTCATATTAATTCAATTCTACGCAAATGATGATTCCCAACTGAGTGGTAGAACATTATGGAAAATGTGTTAAAATCACGGTAGCGGTGGTGCCGGCTCGTTCTGCTGTTAGGTTTTATTAAGTAGAGTTAAATATAGAATAGTAAGAAGAAGAAAGAAATTTAATATGAAGAACTTGGCAAAAGGCTGAAAAGTTTTGTCACCTCATCTACAGAAGTGGAAAGATTAAAGGGGTTGTTCACTTTGGTAATCTGTGACTGTGGTAATCTTCATATATTTGTTATCCATGGCCGCCTTCCTTCTAAAATGAACTGATAAAAAATGTTTTAATGAGCAAGAAGGGCTCTGAGGGCAGTTACCAGAGTCACTCCATGCTGCAGATTCACAGGCTGTTACACTGTACAGGAGAATTGCCCCCATCCCACTGTGTGAGATTTCCTCAGGCACAGGGAGGGGAAAGTGCTGATGGGGAGACAGTGTAGACAGCCTATGGAGCTGCAGTACTGAGGGGCGCTGGTAACACCCCACAGAGCCCTTCTGGCTCATTAGAATAAGTTGATTTTAGAAGGGAGGAGGCCATGGATAACAAGTATAAGAAGATTCACACTGACGGTACCTGGATCTATGAATAATGTCCCTGGTTTATCATGATGAATTCTGATGGTAGATTTTGATGGTAGGGTGGGTGTCTTCTATATTATACAGCAGACAACCTCCTTTTAAATCCTTAATTGGTTTTGAAACCAAAGGTTAAAACTCATGACTACTGACCCCAATATGGTGCTTTCCCTATTTCGTCCTCGAGTCCCCATTTATCATGTATTTATGACATATCCACAAGAAATGTAAAAGGGATATGATATGGCTAGAAATCCCCTTTAAGGTCCTATTTGGATGTGTTACTATTTTTAGCCATGAAGGGCTTTTTAAAGCTGTTCCAAATGTATCAAACATCATGTCACCCAGGAAAGAGCAAGAGTGAAAGGAAACCTCCCATGAGGAATATACTATCAGTAGTAGATGTGATGGTGGACTCCTCCTCCTGCCTCTGCCCTAATCTGTGATGTAATAATCCTGGAACCCAACTGGTTACAAACTTTATCAGGTATATTAACTGCAGAGGCTACTGGGGCGGGGAGTAGCCTTAGCTCCCAGAGCCCGACCAGGCTAGTACACGCCCCTGGAGTCTCTGCAGTTAATTTACATACAGGCAGTCCCCGGGTTACATACATACATAGGTTTGTTCTTAAGTTGTTCTACAATTATTTTATAATTGTAGCTCCAGACAAAAATTTTTTTTGCCCCAGTGACAATTGGAGTTTCAAAACTTTTTGCTGTAATTTGGCCAAGGATTATCAATAAAGCTTCATTACAGACACCTTACAGCTGATCATTGCAGCCCGGGACTATAGTAACATCCAGAGAGGTCACCAGAGGTCACAGGGGTCTGTCTGTAACTAGAGGTTGTCTCTAAGTCGGGTGTCCTTAAGTAGCAGACCGCCTGTATTACTAAAATAAAGTTTGTAACAAGTCCAGGATTCCAGGTTCCAGGATTATTACATTGCAGATTAGGGCAGAGGCAGCAGGAGGAATCCACCATCACATCTACTGATAATAGATTCCTCATGGAAGTTTCCTTCAAAGCAATGTACATAGTCGGGCACTCACATACATCGGGAAGAAGAAGGTGAATTTTAAGTCCCGCGCTCAGTCCGAATCAGTCAGGTTGTCCGATGGCCCTCCCTCAGATTTGTGTTGCATGAAAGTCGGTGTGATTGCGCCAAAATCCGATTGCGTGCGCCAAAAACCCCTGTTAAATGCGGCGCAATTCGGAAATAGTCGGGAAACCCAACGGTAATGCAGTCCGTGGACCCTTAGTAAATGAGCCCCAGTTTTTTCCATCATTGTACATGTTGGCAAAGTAGACCAAAAAACCCTTTTTCTTGGAGGAGTGCGGTAAGTCCCTGTAGCTAATAGTCTTCCTTATACCAGGCACCAGACTCCACTCTCAGATCCCACCATTGTCCCCACATCACAGTCCTTTCCATACATCATCTCCGTCTTTCATCCCAACCGGATTGTCGCAATGTTTCCCTTGATTTGGTTGTTGTATTCAGATGTTGGTGGAGCGGAGCGCCGTCCCGGGCTCTGTCCCGATCACACGCGCTGCCTCTGATATTCGGCTTTTGAAGCCGCCTGAGACCCGTAAGGCCGGAGCCGAGCGGAATCTTTTAATTCAAAGACATTGAAAAGCCGATGAGATGTGAAATGATGGCCCTCGCCGGTAGACCCCCCCCGATACTTTGTGTTTAACCTTCACATGGGTTGTTAACCGCCCTGGGAATAGGTAATTACAAAGTAGAGCGGTAACAGTTAATTACAAAGGCTTTGAAGAAGTCATCAGTAAGTAGGAGGCGAAACGCCGCTCCGGCGCGCGGGAAGTCACAACTTGTTACGGGCCTAATGGTCTTTGTTCGGTTGCCTGATAATAGTGGAGCCGGTGAATAGCGTCGCCTCACAGAGACTTTTTCTCCTGCTTTTCCGCTTGTAATGTCTTCTAATCTTCCTCCGAGACAGATTGCCTCTGATAACGGCCTCCTCGACGCTCGTCTTGTACAACATCTTGGCTGTTTGTTCCTTTCAAACCATAAGTAAGGATTAAATCCGTAAAGGTCGGAGGTCAGGCGGGGGGGTATGGGCCTTTATCTAGAAGTTTGCAGATGAATCTCCATGTATTATTCTCTCTACATTCACTGTCAATAGAGAAAGACGGAGCAGCAGGGCTGACTATTCGGTGGATGGAGCAGTTAGAGTGATAGACGGCCAACATCAGGGTTAAGGTGCACCTGTCATCAGAAATGTTATTTTTAGCTGCTAACAGGTTCCAATAGCCTATGCTATGCAACTGGCTTTTGTCAGCATTCTGCATCGTTTCAGTACTATATGTAAGTTTATTTCACATTACCTGGCTTTCACGTGACGGAAATCGGGTGGGCATGGCCGTCGGACAACCCGAGGGATTCGCAAAAACCGCAGAATTTAAAAAAGAATGTGTAGCAAGATCAGCACTTACATGCACCGGGACGAAGACTGCCTGCATATCCTTTCCCCAAAACCCAGATAGGCCCACCCAAATGTCCCCTTTTACTCAGCCAAAAAAAGACCTCAGACACGTTTTAACCTTAAACTTTGTGGTATGACGACTAGAGAGTCGGCCACAGCTTTATTTAACTTATAACAAGTAACTCCTACTCATAGAGTAGCATTGTAACATATAACAAATAAACCCGGGCACCCGTGAGCCGCCTTCTAGAGGGCAGGTAGGTCACATACCCGATATAAAAACCGCCAGCTGTGACATTGGATATGATTACAAGTAGGGGAGGGAGGGTGGGAAGATCCGCAGGAAAGAGGGTGAGCTCAGGCTTGCAGCCTGCTTTATCACTTTTGCCCACCCCTAGATACCACCCACACCTGTAGCCCACCCCCAGTCACGTAGCCCATGTACCCGGGGGATAAACAAACTTTTCTTAAAGGGGCCATGCTGCACCTGCTAAAAACCTTGCAAAATTTTCACGCCTGAACCTGCAGGCAGTCATTAGCCCCATGGCTATCAAGAAGGTGAACTTCCAGCGGACCTCGGCGCAGCAGCGACACCTGCTGGATATCGGGCGCACGACCTTAGTGAATCCCGGCAGAACCGAATCCTCGTCGGACAACACACCACAAGATCATGACTGGCCCGGGTAAGTAAAGTGCCCCAGTGTGTGATTATTGGATTAGTGTGATGGATATGTTTGCAGTGTGTAAGGTCAGTGTGTGTGTTTTATGTGTGTAGTGTGTGTGTAATTTCTATGTGTGTGTTATGTGTTTACTTTGTGTGTGTGTGTATTATGTGATTACTTTGAGTGGTTTGCTATTATTGTGTATGTGCGTAGTGTGTGTGATTTTTGTTATGTTTAGTTTAGTGGAATATTAATTCAATCTTTTCTTTCAATGATGGAGGATCTGTTACGATTAGAGATGAGCGAGCACTAAAATGCTCGGGTGCTCGTTATTCGAGACGAACTTTTCCCGATGCTCGAGTGCTCGTCTCGAATAACGAGCCCCATTGAAGTCAATGGGAGACTCGAGCATTTTTCAAAGGGACCATGGTTCGGGAATAAAATGTGTTATTTAATTGAAAAAGAATGTCTTCTGATAAGTGATCCGATGTATGCAAACATCTGCAATCTATTCTTCACTGTTCCGCGCGTATATTATCTCCCGACAAGTTAGCAGATGTGAAGAACAGTGAAGAATAGAATAAAAACAGTGACCACAAGATCATTTAAGTGAAAAACACAGTGAAAAATAGATTGCAGATGTTCGGCACATCTGCTTACTTGTCGGGAGATACGCTGTCCCGGGATCCGCTCCTCTTCTTCCACTGAAGTCTCCCCGATGTCTCCGTGCCGGTGCCCGATGTCTCCCTGCTGCGCGCGATGTCTCCCTGCTGCGTGCGATGTCTCCCTGCTGCGTGCGATGTCTCCCTGCTGCGCCCGATGTGTCTCTGCTGCGCCCGATGTGTCTCTGCTGCGCCCGATGTGTCTCTGCTGCGCCAGATGTCTCCCCGCTGCTTGATGTCTCCCCGCTGCTTGATGTCTCCCTGGTGCCCGATGTCTCCCTGCTGCCGTTCCGCGCGTATCTTCCGACAAGTAAGCAGATGTGCCGAACATCTGTAATCTATTCTTCACTGTGTTCTTTACTGTGTTTTTCACTTAAATGATCCTGTGGTCACTGTGTTCACTGTTTTTATTCTATTCTTCATTGTTCTTCACTGTGTTTGTTTAATTAAATGCTCGATCTCGAGCAGGGGAAATACTCGTCCGAGCAACGAGCCGTTTCGAGTACCTTAATACTCGAACGAGCATCAAGCTCGGACGAGTATACTCGCTCATCTCTAGTTACGATCCATCAATACTTCTCCCTTCATCCTTCAGACTTTGAAGGGGGGGACCATAAAATGTCCATGTGATGAAATTGCCACAAATATGTCTTGTGATACCATTTTGCCCCTTATTAGTCGTCCTCGCTGTGGGGCAGGGTAAGATATTTGTGGTGCGGGAAAAATTCCCTGAATTCTATTGTTATTTTGGTTCCCACGATATTAGGAATAACAATGTAAGAATCCACTTCAGGGACATTTCGAGCACATAATTCACTGCACATTACGTATCGAGCTTATGTGCTGCCACTTTCCGAGTTCCAAAAAATAATTGAAATCCTAATAGCGGTGTAGCCGGGGCCTCGGCAATCTCACGCCAGCCAAATGTCATCAGAATGTGCCACGCCGTCCCGCTGTATCTGCAGTGAGGGTGAGGGACGGGTGTATGGGGGGGGGGGGGGGTATAAACGACGTCTTCTCAAAGAATGTAATCATCCTACGGCAAAGAAAATACAAAAAAATACAAAAAAATGGCTTTTTCAATTGTTATGAATCTGCTCCTTCCAAATTACATTGCAAATCAGAGCTTTATTTCTGGAGATGTACCGTACGCAGGTGTGAGATCCGTCTTCTTCAGGTGGATGATGACAAGGAAATGTGCCGGCGGGAACATCTGGATCATTATTTATATTATTGTAGTCATCGATTTTTTTTTTTTTTTTTTTTTTTTAATATAGGGCTAGATTTTTCTGAAAAATTCATAGGACGCTTAGAGGCACCGTGTCCCATAAGAATCTTATAACCAGGACTCTGGACACCATCATAGACCTAGTCCCTATCCCTTGTGCCACCCGGCAGTGGTGGTAGACCATTGGCACGTGTGGCAGTGGTGGCACTTGAGACCTCTCTGTGGGCACGCGGTCCGTCTCCCAGGCACAAGGTTTGCCAGACAGGACTTACGGCACATTCCTGAAGTCCCAGGCAGTCCAGGTATTGCCGACCATTTTAAAGTGGCTCATCCATGCCTGCCATGGAGGCTCCAAGATTCTTCCTGTTCGAGGGATCTAACCTTCTTTCTATGGTATTGGGGTCCTCAGGACAAGGTGTGGCAGAGCCGGGAGCAAAAAGATAAGTTCCTACTTAATTGGTCGTGTTGCCACCTTGGGAAAAGTCGGTTTTGGGTCCCTTTTGGGCACTTGATCTCTAAAAGGTTTGCCATCATTGTCTTATGGAAAAACCACTGGAAAAAGAGGGGGTAAAAGACTCCGTAAAGGGGGCGACCAAAACAGAGATTATTTACTGACCCTTCTCTGGCTCTCGGTCTGGTGTTGCGGTGGATTTTTGATCTTTGGCACTAAAGGCTAAGCTCAAGTCATCATGCGGAGGACCAGTGCGGTGCTGGGGTCTCCTTAACATCTCCCAATGTTGGGCCAGATAATGAACGATGGACAATATATCCTGGCAGCAGTTGTTCTACCTTTAATAAGATGGATTAATTGTTGGTAGTAAATTCGATCAGCCGACACAGCGGTTGGGATTTCACCAACACGGGGCCAGTTGTCGGGAATCGGATTTGTTTCAGATATTTAGCCCAAATATGTTACCACAAAAATGGTAGGGACTTCCGGCCAACTAGAGTGACAGAGAATCCTTCCTCCGGTGGGCCCATGTTCTGACATAACATTGAGCTCCGAAAATCCAGTCATGAGCAGAGATGACACAAAGTTTTGGTTGGGCGTCCTTCATTTGGAAGCTCCGTGTAACCTGGAGGTTATTAGGGGATGGACTTTGTATGTGACCTCCGGGAAAAACCAAGAAAAACTATTATAGGTGACATGGCACATGTGATCATAAATCTGACTTGTAGGAATAAGATCAAAGTAGTAAGTGATTTGCGGCATCGATCTCCACAGGTGAAGTTGTTCCAAGGCTGAGGTCACGGAGAGCGCTGTATGGAGGTCAGTCTAGATGAGACACTCCAGAACATACATCAAGACATCAAGCAGAGAATCACACAGTACGAGAACTTTATCTGTAGGATTGCTGAGGGATAGTGTAAGGAAACTAAGGTAACCGTATAGGAAAGGAAACTGAGCAGATTGTACATAGTGTCCTATCTGCAGGCAGCATGTTATAGAGCAGGAGGAGCTGAGCAGATTGTACATAGTGTCCTATCTGCAGGCAGCATGTTATAGAGCAGGAGGAGCTGAGCAGATTGTACATAGCGTCCTATCTGCAGGCAGCATGTTATAGAGCAGGAGGAGCAGAGCAGATTGTACATAGTGTCCTATCTACAGGCAGCATGTTATAGAGCAGGAGGAGCTGAGCACATTGTACATAGTGTCCTATCTGCAGGCACCATGTTATAGAGCAGGAGGAGCAGAGCAGATTGTACATAGTGTCCTATCTGCAGGCAGCATGTTATAGAGCAGGAGGAGCTGAGCAGATTATATATAGTGTCCTTTCTGCAGGCAGCATGTTATAGAGCAGGAGGAGCTGAGCAGATTGTACGTAGCTTCCTATCTGCAGGCTGCATGTTATAGAGCAGGAGGAGCTGAGCAGATTGCACATAGTGTCCTATCTGCAGGCAGCATGTTATAGAGCAGGAGGAGCGGAGGAGATTGTACATAGTGTCCTTTCTGCAGGCAGCAGGTTATAGAGCAGGAGGAGCTGAGCAGATTGTACATAGTGTCCTATCTGCAGGTAGCATGTTATAGAGCAGGAGGAGCTGAGCAGATTGTACATAGTGCCCTATCTGCAGGAAGCATGTTATAGAGCAGGAGGAGCTGAGCAGATTGTACATAGTGCCCTATCTGCAGGCAGCATGTTATAGAGCAGGAGGAGCTGAGCAGATTATATATAGTGTCCTTTCTGCAGGCAGCATGTTATAGAGCAGGAGGAGCTGAGCAGATTGTACGTAGCTTCCTATCTGCAGGCTGCATGTTATAGAGCAGGAGGAGCTGAGCAGATTGCACATAGTGTCCTTTCTGCAGGCAGCATGTTATAGAGCAGGAGGAGCGGAGGAGATTGTACATAGTGTCCTTTCTGCAGGCAGCAGGTTATAGAGCAGGAGGAGCTGAGCAGATTGTACATAGTGTCCTATCTGCAGGCAGCATGTTATAGAGCAGGAGGAGCTGAGCAGATTGTACATAGTGCCCTATCTGCAGGCAGCATGTTATAGAGCAGGAGGGGCTGAGCAGATTATACATAGAGTCCTATCTGCAGGCAGCATGTTATAGAGCAGGAGGAGCTGAGCACATTGTACATAGTGTCCTATCTGCAGGCAGCATGTTATAGAACAGGAGGAGCTGAGCGGATTGTACATAGTGTCCTATCTGCAGGCAGCATGTTATAGAGCAGGAGGAGCTGAGCAGATTGTACATAGTGTCCTATCTGCAGGCAGCATGTTATAGAGCAGGAGGAGCAGATTGTAGCATATGCCATTATTATGACAAGCAGCAAAATTCAATATCGAATTGAAGTTTAAGGCAAAACACTTTCCACTAAATTCATATGTAATTTAATTGAATGAACACGCAGCGTTTTTCCGTCTCTTGGAGGTGAGGGATTACAGATGACCCGTAGTATCCGGGACTGATGTCCTCCGCTCTTACGTCTTGTGTTTCTCATGTTAATGTGGAGATCCTGGAGATTACCCGGAGGTCTCCCGTGTAATAAGAGATAATTGTAAACCTTCTATCTCTCTTCTATCTTATTACAGGATATTGCGACTCAGAAGTTCTCCATGCCGTCCCCTATCCGCACAGTGATCGCCGCAGACTTTGATAATGATCAGGAGCTGGAGGTCTTCTTCAATAATATCGCCTACAGGGGATCCTCTGCAAATAGGATGTTCAGGTAAAGACCCTCATATTCTAAGGACATATAAGAGTCACAGCATCACAGTATCAAGATGTCTCCTATGTCCTATAGATCTTCTGTGTACAATAGATGATGTCACAGCTTATTCCCCCCACCGCCCTGTACAATGGCCTCTATATAGATAACACTGACCCATCATTACATCACTACTGAGAATAGATGATGTCACAGCTTATCCCCTCCCCCTCCCTGTACAATGACCTCTATATAGATAACACTGACCCATCATTACATCACTACTGACAATAGATGATGTCACAGCTTATCTCCTCCTCCTCCCTGTACAATGTCCTCTATATAGATAACACTGACCCATCATTACATCACTACTGACAATAGATGATGTCACAGATTATCTCCTCCTCCTCCCTGCACAATGACCTCTATATAGATAACACTGACCCATCATTACATCACTACTGACAATAGATGATGTCACAGCTTATCTCCTCCCCCTCCCTGTACAATGACCTCTATATAGATAACACTGACCCATCATTACATCACTACTGACAATAGGTGATGTCACGGCTTATCTCCTCCCCCTCCCTGTACAATGACCTCTATATAGATAACACTGACCAATCATTACATCACTACTGACAATAGATGATGTCACAGCTTATCTCCTCCCCCTCCCTGTACAATGACCTCTATATAGATAACACTGACCCATCATTACATCACTACTGACAATAGATGATGTCACAGCTTATCTCCTCCCCCTCTCTGTACAATGACCTCTATATAGATAACACTGACCCATCATTACATCACTACTGACAATAGATGATGTCACAGCTTATCTCCTCCCCCTCCCTGTACAATATCCTCTATATAGATAACACTGACCCATCATTACATCACTACTGACAATAGATGATGTCACAGCTTATCTCCTCCCCCTCCCTGTACAATGACCTCTATATAGATAACACTGACCCATCATTACATCACTACTGACAATAGATGATGTCACAGCTTATCTCCTCCCCCTCCCTGTAAAATGACCTCTATATAGATAACACTGACCCATCATTACATCACTACTGACAATAGATGATGTCACAGCTTATCCCCTCCCCCTCCCTGTACAATGACCTCTATATAGATAACACTGACCCATCATTACATCACTACTGACAATAGATGATGTCACAGCTTATCTCCTGCCCCTCCCTGTACAATGACCTCTATATAGATAACACTGACCCATCATTACATCACTACTGACAATAGATGATGTCACAGCTTATCTCCTCCCCCTCCCTGTACAATGACCTCTATATAGATAACACTGACCCATCATTACATCACTACTGACAATAGATGATGTCACAGCTTATCCCCCCCACCGCCCTGTACAATGACCTCTATATAGATAACACTGACCCATCATTACATCACTACTGACAATAGATGATGTCACAGCTTATCTCCTCCCCCTCCCTGTACAATGTCCTCTATATAGATAACACTGACCCATCATTACATCACTACTGACAATAGATGATGTCACAGCTTATCTCCTCCCCTCCTGTACAATGACCTCTATATAGATAACACTGACCCATCATTACATCACTACTGACAATAGATGATGTCACAGCTTATTCCCCCCACCGCCCTGTACAATGACCTCTATATAGATAACACTGACCCATCATTACATCACTACTGACAATAGATGATGTCACAGCTTATCCCCCCCACCGCCCTGTACAATGACCTCTATATAGATAACACTGACCCATCATTACATCACTACTGACAATAGATGATGTCACAGCTTATCCCCTCCCCCTCCCTGTACAATGACCTCTATATAGATAACACTGACCCATCATTACATCACTACTGACAATAGATGATGTCACAGCTTATCTCCTCCCCCTCCCTGTACAATGTCCTCTATATAGATAACACTGACCCATCATTACATCACTACTGACTATAGATGATGTCACAGCTTATCTCCTCCCCTCCTGTACAATGACCTCTATATAGATAACACTGACCCATCATTACATCACTACTGACAATAGATGATGTCACAGTTTATCTCCTCCCCCTCCCTGTACAATGACCTCTATATAGATAACACTGACCCATCATTACATCACTACTGACAATAGATGATGTCACAGCTTATCTCCTCCTCCTCCCTGTACAATGACCTCTATATAGATAACACTGACCCATCATTACATCACTACTGACAATAGATGATGTCACAGCTTATCTCCTCCCCCCTCCCTGTACAATGACCTCTATATAGATAACACTGACCCATCATTACATCACTACTGACAATAGATGATGTCACAGCTTATCTCCTCCCCCCTCCCTGTACAATGACCTCTATATAGATAACACTGACCTATCATTACATCACTACTGACAATAGATGATGTCACAGCTTATCTCCTCCCCCCTCCCTGTACAATGACCTCTATATAGATAACACTGACCCATCATTACATCACTACTGATAATAGATGATGTCACAGCTTATCTCCTCCCCCTCCCTGTACAATGACCTCTGTATAGATAACACTGACCCATCATTACATCACTACTGACAATAGATGACGTCACAGCTTATCCCCTCCTCCTCCTGTACAATGTCCTCTATATAGATAACACTGACCCATCATTACATCACTACTGACAATAGATGATGTCACAGCTTATCTCCTCCCCTCCCTGTACAATGACCTCTATATAGATAACACTGACCCATCATTACATCACTACTGACAATAGATGATGTCACAGCTTATCCCCTCCCCCTCCCTGTACAATGACCTCTATATAGATAACACTGACCCATCATTACATCACTACTGACTATAGATGATGTCACAGCTTATCCCCCCCACCGCCCTGTACAATGACCTCTATATAGATAACACTGACCCATCATTACATCACTACTGACAATAGATGATGTCACAGCTTATCTCCCCTACCTTCCTGTACAATGACCTCTATATAGATAACACTGACCCATCATTACATCACTACTGACAATAGATGATGTCACAGCTTATCTCCTCCCCCTCCCTGTACAATGTCCTCTATATAGATAACACTGACCCATCATTACATCACTACTGACTATAGATGATGTCACAGCTTATCTCCTCCCCTCCTGTACAATGACCTCTATATAGATAACACTGACCCATCATTACATCACTACTGACAATAGATGATGTCACAGCTTATCTCCTGCCCCTCCTGTACAATGACCTCTATATAGATAACACTGACCCATCATTACATCACTAATGACAATAGATGATGTCACAGTTTATCTCCTCCCCCTCCCTGTACAATGACCTCTGTATAGATAACACTGACCCATCATTACATCACTACTGACAATAGATGATGTCACAGCTTATCTCCTCTCCCTCCCTGTACAATGACCTCTGTATAGATAACACTGACCCATCATTACATCACTACTGACAATAGATGACGTCACAGCTTATCCCCTCCTCCTCCTGTACAATGTCCTCTATATAGATAACACTGACCCATCATTACATCACTACTGACAATAGATGATGTCACAGCTTATCTCCTCTCCCTCCCTGTACAATGACCTCTATATAGATAACACTGACCAATCATTACATCACTACTGACAATAGATGATGTCACAGCTTATCTCCTCCCCCCTCCCTGTACAATGACCTCTATATAGATAACACTGACCCATCATTACATCACTACTGACAATAGATGACGTCACAGCTTATCTCCTCCTCTTCCTGTACAATGACCTCTGTATAGATAACACTGACCCATCATTAAATCACTACTGACAATAGATGACGTCACAGCTTATCCCCTCCTCCTCCTGTACAATGTCCTCTATATAGATAACACTGACCAATCATTACATCACTACTGACAATAGATGATGTCACAGCTTATCTCCTCCCCCTCCCTGTACAATGACCTTTATATAGATAACACTGACCCATCATTACATCACTACTGACAATAGATGATGTCACAGCTTATCTCCTCCTCTTCCTGTACAATGACCTCTATATAGATAACACTGACCCATCATTACATCACTACTGACAATAGATGATGTCACAGCTTATCTCCTCCCCTCCCTGTACAATGACCTCTATATAGATAACACTGACCCATCATTACATCACTACTGACAATAGATGATGTCACAGCTTATCTCCTCCCCCTCCCTGTACAATGACCTCTATATAGATAACACTGACCCATCATTACATCACTACTGACAATAGATGATGTCACAGCTTATCTCCTCCCCCTCCCTGTACAATGACCTCTATATAGATAACACTGACCCATCATTACATCACTACTGACAATAGATGGTGTCACAGCTTATCCCCTCCCCCTCCCTGTACAATGACTTCTATATAGATAACACTGACCCATCATTACATCACTACAGACAATAGATGATGTCACAGCTTATCTCCTCCCCCTCCCTGTACAATGACCTCTATATAGATAACACTGACCCATCATTACATCACTGCTGACAATAGATGATGTCACAGCTTATCTCCTGCCCCTCCCTGTACAATGACCTCTATATAGATATCACTGACCCATCATTACATCACTACTGACAATAGATGATGTCACAGCTTATCTCCTCCCCCCTCCCTGTACAATGACCTCTATATAGATAACACTGACCCATCATTACATCACTACTGACAATAGATGACGTCACAGCTTATCTCCTCCCCCTCCCTGTACAATGATCTCTATATAGATAACACTGACCCATCATTACATCACTACTGATAATAGATGATGTCACAGCTTATCTCCTCCCCCTCCCTGTACAATGACCTCTATATAGATAACACTGACCCATCATTACATCACTACTGACAATAGATGACGTCACAGCTTATCCCCTCCTCCTCCTGTACAATGTCCTCTATATAGATAACACTGACCAATCATTACATCACTACTGACAATAGATGATGTCACAGCTTATCTCCTCCCCCCTCCCTGTACAATGACCTCTATATAGATAACACTGACCCATCATTACATCACTACTGACAATAGATGACGTCACAGCTTATCTCCTCCTCTTCCTGTACAATGACCTCTATATAGATAACACTGACCCATCATTACATCACTACTGACAATAGATGATGTCACAGCTTATCTCCTCCCCCTCCCTGTACAATGACCTCTATATAGATAACACTGACCCATCATTACATCACTACTGACAATAGATGATGTCACAGCTTATCTCCTCCCCCTCCCTGTACAATGACCTCTATATAGATAACACTGACCCATCATTACATCACTACTGACAATAGATGGTGTCACAGCTTATCTCCTCCCCCTCCCTGTACAATGATCTCTATATAGATAACACTGACCCATCATTACATCACTACTGACAATAGATGACGTCACAGCTTATCTCCTCCTCTTCCTGTACAATGACCTCTATATAGATAACACTGACCCATCATTACATCACTACTGACAATAGATGATGTCACAGCTTATCTCCTCCCCCTCCCTGTACAATGACCTCTATATAGATAACACTGACCCATCATTACATCACTACTGACAATAGATGACGTCACAGCTTATCTCCTCCTCTTCCTGTACAATGACCTCTATATAGATAACACTGACCCATCATTACATCACTACTGACAATAGATGATGTCACAGCTTATCTCCTCCCCCTCCCTGTTCAATGACCTCTATATAGATAACACTGACCCATCATTACATCACTACTGACAATAGATGATGTCACAGCTTATCTCCTCCCCCTCACTGTACAATGACCTCTTTATAGATAACACTGACCCCTCATTACATCACTACTGACAATAGATGATGTCACAGCTTATCTCCTCCCCCTCACTGTACAATGACCTCTTTATAGATAACACTGACCCCTCATTACATCACTACTGACAATAGATGGTGTCACAGCTTATCCCCTCCCCCTCCCTGTACAATGACTTCTATATAGATAACACTGACCCATCATTACATCACTACAGACAATAGATGATGTCACAGCTTATCTCCTCCCCCTCCCTGTACAATGACCTCTATATAGATAACACTGACCCATCATTACATCACTACTGACAATAGATAATGTCACAGCTTATCTCCTCCTCATCCCTGTACAATGACCTCTATATAGATAACACTGACCCATCATTACATCACTACTGACAATAGATGATGTCACAGCTTATCTCCTCTCCCTCCCTGTACAATGACCTCTATATAGATAACACTGACCCATCATTACATCACTGCTGACAATAGATGATGTCACAGCTTATCCCCTCCCTGTACAATGACCTCTATATAGATAACACTGACCCATCATTACATCACTACTGACAATAGATGATGTCACAGCTTATCTCCTCCTCTTCCTGTACAATGACCTCTATATAGATAACACTGACCCATCATTACATCACTACTGACAAAAGATGATGTCACAGCTTATCTCCTCCCCCTCCCTGTACAATGACCTCTATATAGATAACACTGACCCATCATTACATCACTACTGACAATAGATGATGTCACAGCTTATCTCCTCCCCCCTCCCTGTACAATGACCTCTATATAGATAACACTGACCCATCATTACATCACTACTGACAATAGATGATGTCACAGCTTATCTCCTCCCCCTCCCTGTACAATGACCTCTATATAGATAACACTGACCCATCATTACATCACTACTGACAATAGATGATGTCACAGCTTATCTCCTCCTCTTCCTGTACAATGACCTCTATATAGATAACACTGACCCATCATTACATCACTACTGACAATAGATGATGTCACAGCTTATCTCCTCCACCTCCTTGTACAATGACCTCTATATAGATAACACTGACCCATCATTACATCACTACTAACAATAGATGATATCCTGACAATGAAAAGTGGCAGTAAAACGTAACTTTTATTGTTAAACTAAAGTAAGGTATAAACTGACACTTGGTGCTCAAAACAAGAAAGATAGCTTAAAAGCACAAGTGTCCTAGATGAGGTGGTCTTAGGGTATAAGGTCACATAAATAACTATATAGTTACATCGGAGCAGGCTGGATGAGATATTCAAGAGGTAGGTAGTAGTGGCTAGTGTGCAGCCTAAACGCTATGGGTTATTATCTTTTAAACCCATGCGTTGATTCCTGTGGTATGGGATCGATAAGGTCCCAGATTTGTGCAGGAATCTATCACGGTGTCCACCCTTAATCTATCCTGCCTACAAAACAACGGTACCACTGAACAGAGGTACCACCTCTAAATAGGAACACTGCAATTTAAAATGAAGAGAGAAATTAGCCCCCCGACATGTTTCGCCAGTGACCTGGCTTCATCAGGGGTCGGGCTAATACTAGTCGGCGGCGCCATCTCGCCGGGTATATAAAGATCTTAACCCCTCCCCTCTAAGGGTGTTAGACCTATGGGTAAAGCGGCTGGTCGCCGCCACCTACTATCTTAATATGATTGATATGTGGTGCGCCAATGATGCGCGACAAGGGGTGGTGCTACCTTAAAGGCTGGCAAACCATCCTCACAGCAAATTCCTTACGCATGATAGAATATCTGAGTACATATGAGAAACAGAATCTCTGTAGAATACAAGAGAAATTACAAAGGGACATTCAGGATATACAGAAATTTAGCCAACACCCTGAATTCTCATTGCTTGAAAACAAACTTCAAAAATATATAGACACGCTCACAAGGGACATAAAGGATAAAAAACATCAAAAATACCTGCGTGACAGAAAAGACTTTGAATCAGGGCAGATCTACCCTCAGAAAAGTAATCAAAAACGCAATAAAAGATACTCCACAAAACCAGTGTATACGGATATCTCTGAGTCTGATCTCTCTAGTACAGAAGACTCTAGGTCTAACCATCCCAATCCACAGGGGGGTACAAAACGTAAAAACCTTAAGAGCCGTAAGTCACCTCACCACAAGAGAACGACGAACAACACTAGTTATCTAGACAACCGCTCCTTGGGACCAGTATGTACAGTAGCTTACAACCCTCCCTTCACAGGAGCACAATTGTCCACCTCATCCTCATTTTCATCTATAAACAACTCATTGTGTCCCCCCAATACGATAATGACACCACTACAGAGCACAGAACCAAGATCTACACAAGAAACACTGCGCACCACTATGGCCACGACACAATTACCTACCTTCAATACACAAACCTCGATTATCCCACACCTCACAACTACATCCCTACCGTCACCTTTTTTAGGCGCACAAGCCCTGTGTGCACCACAGAGAGATCGCGAGAAGTGGGGGCACAACACGAAATAATCCCCTCACCAGCACATGATTCTACACAAAATCTAGTTATTAATCTGTCATCCAAAACACTCTCTCCACATACTTTGGCACTACTACAGAAGGGTCTTACTTTTACACCCACACCTCACAGTGATAAGTTCTTGTGGATCAAGGACATTAACTTATTTGCACGGAAGTTGGCATTACACAAGTGGCATAAAGAGGAAGACACGGACAAAAAAAGACTTAGACAGAGGGAAACACAAGCCCTGGAAGCACTTCTCACTTTGGAAGAGGAAAACAATGTAGGCTCACTCAACATAAGAGCACCACTTACGGATATGCGACCAAAGTCTAAGCATACCCCCCCTTTCTCGAGATATAAAAACATAGAAACCTTTGTACAACTGGTTTCCAGAGACATTGAAAGATTGAAAATGGATAGGAGACACGTCTTTAAGAATCTGAACACTGATGAAGTGAGGGCTTTGGAGGAACTTCGAAATGACCACGATTTGACAGTGAAGCCGTCTGACAAGGGGGGCAACACAGTCGTCATGGACACCAAGGACTATATAAACATGGTCATGCGACTGCTATCTGATAGGCACACTTATAAAATCCTCCATAATGACCCCACATCAAAATATGTCAGTGAACTAAACCTACTCCTCTCTGAAGCCAAAGAGATGAACCTGATTAGTGATGATGAATACAAAATCCTCTACAATAAACACCCGACTATAGCTACATTTTATGCGCTACCAAAAGTGCATAAATGTCGATCCCCTGTTCCAGGGAGACCGATTGTCTCCGGCTGCGACTGCCTCACACAATCCTGCAGCGTTTACATCGATAAGATGTTGCAGCCATTTGTTGTAGCCCTTCCTTCATATCTACGTGATACAAAGGATATCATTGAGAAAATTCAGGAATTACCACTGACTCACACCACTATGATCGCTAGTCTAGATGTTGAGTCCCTGTACAGTAATATCGAGCATAAGCTGGGCCTGAAGGCAGTCGAACACTTCTTGGCCACTAAGGCGATACAGTTCAGAGAACACAACCAGTTCATACTTCAACTGTTGTACTTCATCCTTACTCACAATTACTTCCTCTTTAATGGGTCCTTCTACCACCAAGTCAGAGGGACCGCGATGGGGGCGACTTGTGCGCCCTCATACGCCAACCTCTTTCTTGGATGGTGGGAGGACACCATAGTGTTTTCGGAGGAATACATCAAATACACCCAGTACATTTCATACTGGGGCAGATTCATAGACGATATCCTTATCCTGTGGGAGGGAGGTAAGGATTTATTTAAGGAATTCGTCAACCAGCTGAACTGTAACCAGATCGGGATGAAATTTACATCAGAGATTAATGAGAGTGAGATCTGCTTCCTAGATCTAACAATCAGTATGGACTCACTGAGATGTCTCAAAACTGATATTTATCGGAAACCGACTTCCACCAACAGTTTCTTACAGTGGCAGAGTTGGCACCCGCAGCCACTCAAGTCAGGTATACCGATAGGACAATACCTGAGGGCGCGTAGAAACTGCTCTGACGATGCCCTGTTTAAAAAGGAATGTGACAACCTCTACCGTAGGTTCAGGAGCCGGGGGTATCCGAAGAAATGCCTGTATAAAGCGTACGCGAGAGCCAAGAACACTGACAGGAATACACTGTTCACCAGTAAAGTCCAACAACCAACTGAACAAATTGTCAGATGCATCGGTACATATGATGCATATGCTGAGACCATTAGGAACATCATGTCTCGCTATTGGCCAATACTTACGGCTGACCCCGACTTAGCAGAAAAACTGACAGCAAGACCCACCATCACCTATCGGAGAGGCCCAAATCTACGCAATCTCTTAGTGCATAGTCATTTTCGAGCATCCTCTGAATCAGTCCAGAGATCAAGGAGTACGGTACAAGGCTCATACCCCTGCGGGACGTGCTCGTTTTGCCCATTGATGGTAAAAACTAAAACATACACTAATCCAGTAGATGGTTCTACCTACACGATTAAATACCATCTTAATTGCAAAAGCACAGCTGTGATATACGTGGCACAATGTACCTGCCCACGCTGGTATGTGGGCAAGACAATTCAACAGCTCCGCAGGAGAATGTCTAGTCACATTAGCTCCATTACGACAGGGAAAGACACCCCGATCTCTAGACATGTGAGACTGTATCATCAAGGAGATGCCAATGTCCTGCGTTTCTGGGCCATAGACCAGGTCCGATCGGGACCTCGACAGGGTAATATCGATCAGAAGCTTCTACAGTTGGAAGCCAGGTGGATTCACCGACTTAAGTCCCTGAGCCCATTGGGCTTAAATGAAGGCTTTACCTTTGCAGCATTCCTTTAAGGGGCGACTTACGTGCTCTTTTTCTCTTTATCCCTATTACAAGTAGATTTGTATGTCTTATTATTTCTCAAAATACGGATATCTTTTACTTGGTATGCCCATCAAGAATTCTTTACCCCTCCCCTATATGTATTTATCTATTGACCTAGGACTAACCTCACCAATATTCTTATTTCATTTATAAAAAGAACAACTCATCTGAAGCAAATACTCCCGACTCCTTATCATTCGAAGGACATAGTGTATCTACTGTGCCCAAAAATTTTGGCTTCACAGCCTCCAGGTACCCGATTACCCTTATAATCCACCGAGTCTTTAGGTACCCGACCACCTTTACAATTTATCGAGCCTTACAATTTAACCACTCGACTGCGGGTAGTCATTTGGTCACCTGCCTTATTTTCTCGCTGACATCTGGGTGCACACTGGAATCGGGATGTTAATAATAACATATAACCCGAACATCTACTGCTAATACATGAGAAATGTTCAGAAATATACTTACTTAATTTAATGGATGGTTGTATACCGCCTGGCCTTCACTGTGGTGATCGTGGACGGAGTACCTGGGCGTGCGCAGTCTGTCCCATCACCGACAGTACCTCTCCGCCTGCCGGGCGTCCTCTGTAGGCAGAGTGCCTGGGCATGCGCTGTCGGCTCCACCGCTGAATCAACATTGCCGAACCTGACATGCGCATACCAATACAGGGGAGGATGCGACGCTCACCGGGATTGGTGAGTGTCATCGCCAGCTCTTTAAGGTAGCACCACCCCTTGTCGCGCATCATTGGCGCACCACATATCAATCATATTAAGATAGTAGGTGGCGGCGACCAGCCGCTTTACCCATAGGTCTAACACCCTTAGAGGGGAGGGGTTAAGATCTTTATATACCCGGCGAGATGGCGCCGCCGACTAGTATTAGCCCGACCCCTGATGAAGCCAGGTCACTGGCGAAACATGTCGGGGGGCTAATTTCTCTCTTCATTTTAAATTGCAGTGTTCCTATTTAGAGGTGGTACCTCTGTTCAGTGGTACCGTTGTTTTGTAGGCAGGATAGATTAAGGGTGGACACCGTGATAGATTCCTGCACAAATCTGGGACCTTATCGATCCCATACCACAGGAATCAACGCATGGGTTTAAAAGATAATAACCCATAGCGTTTAGGCTGCACACTAGCCACTACTACCTACCTCTTGAATATCTCATCCAGCCTGCTCCGATGTAACTATATAGTTATTTATGTGACCTTATACCCTAAGACCACCTCATCTAGGACACTTGTGCTTTTAAGCTATCTTTCTTGTTTTGAGCACCAAGTGTCAGTTTATACCTTACTTTAGTTTAACAATAAAAGTTACGTTTTACTGCCACTTTTCATTGTCAGGATATGGGCTCTTTTGTGCCGTCCTAGGGCGGTTTTCGTATCTCACTCAAACAAACCCTGCCTGACAATTGGTCCATTGGTTTTTTTTTTTTTTTTTTTTGTAAAATTTGATTATTTTTGGAGTTATAACTCTCCATTACAGGACCATAGGGAGACCCACTCCCGCCTTCCCAGTCTTCGAAAAGACGGGACTCCCTTGGGCACGTTCCTAAGCCCCCACATATTGCTGCACCATACGCAGGGTAACAGTGTTCTCGTATTATCATATCGGCTATGGCAGGTTTTCTATCACAGGCCATCAGTCTGGAGACCATTACACAGCAAGCCGCACAGGTCTTCTCCACCCAGGACTTACCATTGAATCAGAGTGATATTCATCTAGCCTTCAATGATCTTAATAAAACGTATAAACAATACATTAGAGCAAGCTGGGAAGTTGTCAGCTTCGAAACCTACCTAAGTCAGAAATTAGTGTATAGGGGACTTAGGATACAGATTACCCCTAACTCACATCAGGAAGACCCGGAATTCCTTAAAGGCTGGCAAACCATCCTCACAGCAAATTCCTTACGCATGATAGAATATCTGAGTACATATGAGAAACAGAATCTCTGTAGAATACAAGAGAAATTACAAAGGGACATTCAGGATATACAGAAATTTAGCCAACACCCTGAATTCTCATTGCTTGAAAACAAACTTCAAAAATATATAGACACGCTCACAAGGGACATAAAGGATAAAAAACATCAAAAATACCTGCGTGACAGAAAAGACTTTGAATCAGGGCAGATCTACCCTCAGAAAAGTAATCAAAAACGCAATAAAAGATACTCCACAAAACCAGTGTATACGGATATCTCTGAGTCTGATCTCTCTAGTACAGAAGACTCTAGGTCTAACCATCCCAATCCACAGGGGGGTACAAAACGTAAAAACCTTAAGAGCCGTAAGTCACCTCACCACAAGAGAACGACGAACAACACTAGTTATCTAGACAACCGCTCCTTGGGACCAGTATGTACAGTAGCTTACAACCCTCCCTTCACAGGAGCACAATTGTCCACCTCATCCTCATTTTCATCTATAAACAACTCATTGTGTCCCCCCAATACGATAATGACACCACTACAGAGCACAGAACCAAGATCTACACAAGAAACACTGCGCACCACTATGGCCACGACACAATTACCTACCTTCAATACACAAACCTCGATTATCCCACACCTCACAACTACATCCCTACCGTCACCTTTTTTAGGCGCACAAGCCCTGTGTGCACCACAGAGAGATCGCGAGAAGTGGGGGCACAACACGAAATAATCCCCTCACCAGCACATGATTCTACACAAAATCTAGTTATTAATCTGTCATCCAAAACACTCTCTCCACATACTTTGGCACTACTACAGAAGGGTCTTACTTTTACACCCACACCTCACAGTGATAAGTTCTTGTGGATCAAGGACATTAACTTATTTGCACGGAAGTTGGCATTACACAAGTGGCATAAAGAGGAAGACACGGACAAAAAAAGACTTAGACAGAGGGAAACACAAGCCCTGGAAGCACTTCTCACTTTGGAAGAGGAAAACAATGTAGGCTCACTCAACATAAGAGCACCACTTACGGATATGCGACCAAAGTCTAAGCATACCCCCCCTTTCTCGAGATATAAAAACATAGAAACCTTTGTACAACTGGTTTCCAGAGACATTGAAAGATTGAAAATGGATAGGAGACACGTCTTTAAGAATCTGAACACTGATGAAGTGAGGGCTTTGGAGGAACTTCGAAATGACCACGATTTGACAGTGAAGCCGTCTGACAAGGGGGGCAACACAGTCGTCATGGACACCAAGGACTATATAAACATGGTCATGCGACTGCTATCTGATAGGCACACTTATAAAATCCTCCATAATGACCCCACATCAAAATATGTCAGTGAACTAAACCTACTCCTCTCTGAAGCCAAAGAGATGAACCTGATTAGTGATGATGAATACAAAATCCTCTACAATAAACACCCGACTATAGCTACATTTTATGCGCTACCAAAAGTGCATAAATGTCGATCCCCTGTTCCAGGGAGACCGATTGTCTCCGGCTGCGACTGCCTCACACAATCCTGCAGCGTTTACATCGATAAGATGTTGCAGCCATTTGTTGTAGCCCTTCCTTCATATCTACGTGATACAAAGGATATCATTGAGAAAATTCAGGAATTACCACTGACTCACACCACTATGATCGCTAGTCTAGATGTTGAGTCCCTGTACAGTAATATCGAGCATAAGCTGGGCCTGAAGGCAGTCGAACACTTCTTGGCCACTAAGGCGATACAGTTCAGAGAACACAACCAGTTCATACTTCAACTGTTGTACTTCATCCTTACTCACAATTACTTCCTCTTTAATGGGTCCTTCTACCACCAAGTCAGAGGGACCGCGATGGGGGCGACTTGTGCGCCCTCATACGCCAACCTCTTTCTTGGATGGTGGGAGGACACCATAGTGTTTTCGGAGGAATACATCAAATACACCCAGTACATTTCATACTGGGGCAGATTCATAGACGATATCCTTATCCTGTGGGAGGGAGGTAAGGATTTATTTAAGGAATTCGTCAACCAGCTGAACTGTAACCAGATCGGGATGAAATTTACATCAGAGATTAATGAGAGTGAGATCTGCTTCCTAGATCTAACAATCAGTATGGACTCACTGAGATGTCTCAAAACTGATATTTATCGGAAACCGACTTCCACCAACAGTTTCTTACAGTGGCAGAGTTGGCACCCGCAGCCACTCAAGTCAGGTATACCGATAGGACAATACCTGAGGGCGCGTAGAAACTGCTCTGACGATGCCCTGTTTAAAAAGGAATGTGACAACCTCTACCGTAGGTTCAGGAGCCGGGGGTATCCGAAGAAATGCCTGTATAAAGCGTACGCGAGAGCCAAGAACACTGACAGGAATACACTGTTCACCAGTAAAGTCCAACAACCAACTGAACAAATTGTCAGATGCATCGGTACATATGATGCATATGCTGAGACCATTAGGAACATCATGTCTCGCTATTGGCCAATACTTACGGCTGACCCCGACTTAGCAGAAAAACTGACAGCAAGACCCACCATCACCTATCGGAGAGGCCCAAATCTACGCAATCTCTTAGTGCATAGTCATTTTCGAGCATCCTCTGAATCAGTCCAGAGATCAAGGAGTACGGTACAAGGCTCATACCCCTGCGGGACGTGCTCGTTTTGCCCATTGATGGTAAAAACTAAAACATACACTAATCCAGTAGATGGTTCTACCTACACGATTAAATACCATCTTAATTGCAAAAGCACAGCTGTGATATACGTGGCACAATGTACCTGCCCACGCTGGTATGTGGGCAAGACAATTCAACAGCTCCGCAGGAGAATGTCTAGTCACATTAGCTCCATTACGACAGGGAAAGACACCCCGATCTCTAGACATGTGAGACTGTATCATCAAGGAGATGCCAATGTCCTGCGTTTCTGGGCCATAGACCAGGTCCGATCGGGACCTCGACAGGGTAATATCGATCAGAAGCTTCTACAGTTGGAAGCCAGGTGGATTCACCGACTTAAGTCCCTGAGCCCATTGGGCTTAAATGAAGGCTTTACCTTTGCAGCATTCCTTTAAGGGGCGACTTACGTGCTCTTTTTCTCTTTATCCCTATTACAAGTAGATTTGTATGTCTTATTATTTCTCAAAATACGGATATCTTTTACTTGGTATGCCCATCAAGAATTCTTTACCCCTCCCCTATATGTATTTATCTATTGACCTAGGACTAACCTCACCAATATTCTTATTTCATTTATAAAAAGAACAACTCATCTGAAGCAAATACTCCCGACTCCTTATCATTCGAAGGACATAGTGTATCTACTGTGCCCAAAAATTTTGGCTTCACAGCCTCCAGGTACCCGATTACCCTTATAATCCACCGAGTCTTTAGGTACCCGACCACCTTTACAATTTATCGAGCCTTACAATTTAACCACTCGACTGCGGGTAGTCATTTGGTCACCTGCCTTATTTTCTCGCTGACATCTGGGTGCACACTGGAATCGGGATGTTAATAATAACATATAACCCGAACATCTACTGCTAATACATGAGAAATGTTCAGAAATATACTTACTTAATTTAATGGATGGTTGTATACCGCCTGGCCTTCACTGTGGTGATCGTGGACGGAGTACCTGGGCGTGCGCAGTCTGTCCCATCACCGACAGTACCTCTCCGCCTGCCGGGCGTCCTCTGTAGGCAGAGTGCCTGGGCATGCGCTGTCGGCTCCACCGCTGAATCAACATTGCCGAACCTGACATGCGCATACCAATACAGGGGAGGATGCGACGCTCACCGGGATTGGTGAGTGTCATCGCCAGCTCTTTAAGGTAGCACCACCCCTTGTCGCGCATCATTGGCGCACCACATATCAATCATATTAAGATAGTAGGTGGCGGCGACCAGCCGCTTTACCCATAGGTCTAACACCCTTAGAGGGGAGGGGTTAAGATCTTTATATACCCGGCGAGATGGCGCCGCCGACTAGTATTAGCCCGACCCCTGATGAAGCCAGGTCACTGGCGAAACATGTCGGGGGGCTAATTTCTCTCTTCATTTTAAATTGCAGTGTTCCTATTTAGAGGTGGTACCTCTGTTCAGTGGTACCGTTGTTTTGTAGGCAGGATAGATTAAGGGTGGACACCGTGATAGATTCCTGCACAAATCTGGGACCTTATCGATCCCATACCACAGGAATCAACGCATGGGTTTAAAAGATAATAACCCATAGCGTTTAGGCTGCACACTAGCCACTACTACCTACCTCTTGAATATCTCATCCAGCCTGCTCCGATGTAACTATATAGTTATTTATGTGACCTTATACCCTAAGACCACCTCATCTAGGACACTTGTGCTTTTAAGCTATCTTTCTTGTTTTGAGCACCAAGTGTCAGTTTATACCTTACTTTAGTTTAACAATAAAAGTTACGTTTTACTGCCACTTTTCATTGTCAGGATATGGGCTCTTTTGTGCCGTCCTAGGGCGGTTTTCGTATCTCACTCAAACAAACCCTGCCTGACAATTGGTCCATTGGTTTTTTTTTTTTTTTTTTTTTTTTTTTTTTGGTTTTTTTTTTTGGTTTTTTTTTTTTTTTTTTTTTTTTGTAACAATAGATGATGTCACAGCTTATCTCCTCCCCCTCCTGTACAATGACCTCTATATAGATAACACTGACCTATCATTACATCACTACTGACAATAGATGATGTCACAGCTTATCCCCTCCCCCTCCTGTACAATGACCTCTATATAGATAACACTGACCCATCATTACATCACTACTGACAATAGATGTCACAGCTTATCTCCTCTCCCTCCCTGTACAATGACCTCTATATAGATAACACTGACCCATCATTACATCACTACTGACAATAGATGATGTCACAGCTTATCTCCTCCTCCTCCCTGTACAATGACCTCTATATATATAACACTGACCTATCATTACATCACTACTGACAATAGATGACGTCACAGCTTATCTCCTCCTCCTCCCTGTACAATGACCTCTATATAGATAACACTGACCCATCATTACATCACTACTGACAATAGATGATGTCACAGCTTATCTCCTCCCCTTTCCTGTACAATGACCTCTATATAGATAACACTGACCCATCATTACATCACTACTGACAATAGATGATGCCACAGCTTATCCCCTCCCCCTCCCTGTACAATGACCTCTATATAGATAACACTGACCCATCATTACATCACTACTGACAATAGATGATGTCACAGCTTATCTCCTCCCCCTCCCTGTACAATGACCTCTATATAGATAACACTGACCCATCATTACATCACTACTGACAATAGATGATGTCACAGCTTATCTCCTCCCCCCTCCCTGTAAAATGACCTCTATATAGATAACACTGACCCATCATTACATCACTACTGACAATAGATGATGTCACATCTTATCTCCTCCCCCTCCCTGTACAATGACCTCTATATAGATAACACTGACCCATCATTACATCACTACTGACAATAGATGATGTCACAGCTTATCTCCTCCCCCTCCCTGTACAATGACCTCTATATAGATAACACTGACCCATCATTACATCACTACTGACAATAGATGGTGTCACAGCTTATCTCCTCCTCCTCCCAGTACAATGACCTCTATATAGATAACACTGACCCATCATTACATCACTACTGACAATAGATGATGTCACAGCTTATCTCCTCCTCCTCCCTGTACAATGACCTCAATATAGATAACACTGACCCATCATTACATCACTACTGACAATAGATGATGTCACAGCTTATCTCCTCCCCTCCCCGTACAATGACCTCTATATAGATAACACTGACCCATCATTACATCACTACTGACAATAGATGATGTCACAGCTTATCCCCTCCCCATCCCTGTACAATGACCTCTATATAGATAACACTGACCCATCATTACATCACTACTGACAATAGATGATGTCAAAGCTTATCCCCTTCCCCCTCCCTGTACAATGACCTCTATATAGATAACACTGACCCATCATTACATCACTACTGACAATAGATGATGTCACAGCTTATCCCCTCCCCCTCACTGTACAATGACCTCTATATAGATAACACTGACCCATCATTACATCACTACTGACAATAGATGATATCACAGCTTATCCCCTCCCCCTCCCTGTACAATGACCTCTATATAGATAACACTGACCCATCATTACATCACTACTGACAATAGATGATGTCACAGCTTATCTCCTCCCCTTCCCTGTACAATGACCTCTATATAGATAACACTGACCCATCATTACATCACTACTGACAATAGATGATGTCACAGCTTATCTCCTCCCCTCCCTGTACAATGACCTCTATATAGATAACACTGACCCATCATTACATCACTACTGACAATAGATGATGTCACAGCTTATCTCCTCCCCTTCCCTGTACAATGACCTCTATATAGATAACACTGACCCATCATTACATCACTACTGACAATAGATGATGTCACAGCTTATCCCCTCCCTCTCCCTGTACAATGACCTCTATATAGATAACACTGACCCATCATTACATCACTACTGACAATAGATGATGTCACAGCTTATCTCCCCCTCCCTGTACAATGACCTCTATATAGATAACACTGACCCATCATTACATCACTACTGACAATAGATGATGTCACAGCTTATCTCCCCCTCCCTGTACAATGACCTCTATATAGATAACACTGACCCATCATTACATCACTACTGACAATAGATGATGTCACAGGTTATCTCCTCCCCCTCCCTGTACAATGACCTCTATATAGATAACACTGACCCATCATTACATCACTACTGACAATAGATGATGTCACAGCTTATCCCCTCCCCCTCCCTGTACAATGACTTCTATATAGATAACACTGACCCATCATTACATCACTTCTGACAATAGATGATGTCACAGCTTATCTCCTCCTCCTCCCTGTACAATGACCTCTATATAGATAACACTGACCCATCATTACATCACTACTGACAATAGATGATGTCACAGGTTATCTCCTCCCCCTCCCTGTACAATGACCTCTATATAGATAACACTGACCCATCATTACATCACTACTGACAATAGATGATGTCACAGCTTATCTCCCCCTCCCTGTACAATGACTTCTATATAGATAACACTGACCCATCATTACATCACTTCTGACAATAGATGATGTCACAGCTTATCTCCTCCTCCTCCCTGTACAATGACCTCTATATAGATAACACTGACCTATCATTACATCACTACTGACAATAGATGATGTCACAGCTTATCTCCCCCCCTCCCTGTACAATGACCTCTATATAGATAACACTGACCCATCATTACATCACTACTGACAATAGATGATGTCACAGCTTATCCCCTCCCCCTCCCTGTGCAATGTCCTCTATATAGATAACACTGACCCATCATTACATCACTACTGACAATAGATGATGTCACAGCTTATCTCCTCCCCCTCCTTGTACAATGTCCTCTATATAGATAACACTGACCCAACATTACATCACTACTGACAATAGATGATGTCACAGCTTATCTCCTCCCCCTCCTTGTACAATGACCTCTATATAGATAACACTGACCCATCATTACATCACTACTGACAATAGATGATGTCACAGCTTATCCCCTCCCCCTCCCTGTACAATGACCTCTATATAGATATCACTGACCCATTATTACATCACTACTGACAATAGATGATGTCACAGCTTATCCCCTCCCCCTCCCTGTACAATGACCTCTATATAGATAACACGGACCCATCATTACATCACTACTGACAATAGATGATGTCACAGCTTATCTCCTCCCCCTCCCTGTACAATGACCTCTATATAGATAACACTGACCCATCATTACATCACTACTGACAATAGATGATGTCACAGCTTATCTCCTCCCCTTCCTGTACAATGACCTCTATATAGATAACACTGACCCATCATTACATCACTACTGACAATAGATGATGTCACAGCTTGTCTCCTCCCCCTCCCTTCTTATTGTTTAGGTTTTTAATAATTCTTCATTCTAATAGATGTTATATCTTTAACTTATCCTTATGGTTCCCGGTTTCGGAACATTCTTGGCATATGTTTGCTCAGCAGACGCGACCAGTATGAATATATTACAATGAAACTTTTAGTACAATCCATTTTCCTGGTTTTTTATTCAAATAGAGGAAATGTGATGTAAGACTTTGCTGGAGAGACTGAATTGTTGTTTTCTAGCTCGTCCCTCCTTATATTGCTTTGCCCCTCACGACAATTACAATAAATTGCTTTGCTTTGGTTACCATTAGCTCCTGGCGATAGAGAACAGACCAAGCGTCTCCACATTATATCCTTTAAAAACACTGGATCAACAATTCAACTTTTTTGCAGTTTTATTCAGGAGAACTTTTTGTGAATTGTATTTTAAAGTATCTAAATGGGAAGATATTTATTTGCCCTATTTTATAACCCATCACTGCGATTTCCACACCTAATAAAACCAACCCAAGAAAAGCCCCATGTGCAGGACAATTTCTACCTCCGGTGAAGCCCCCAATCATCTCTCCCACCCATCCCAGAATTTTTTGGGGTTGTTACAATGAGAAACCCAAATTCAGTTGTACGAGCCATCAATGTGACCAGCATTCAGCCATTGTGACCTCTATTCCGGCTCCGAATCCTATTCTCTAGTCAATGAGTGGGTCAAGACTTTGCCAAATCTAGTTGGTGGGTTGTCCTATCGAGAATGATGATGGGACTTTGTCTTTCTCAATTTTTATCGTACCCCTTGTTATCTTCATGGGTGAAATTCACAGAAGTCAGTTTTTACATAGGGATGACTAGACCCAAACAACAAAGTATGGGTCGTACCGACCCATATATTCATCCCGCCGGTAATGCCTGCGATCCGGGGCAATGACCATTTAAACACTGTTGGAAAAATCATTGGGGCGACAATTGATGTGCCCTTAATTTTGGGAGGATGGGTGCTCTTCAATGACATCATGGGGAGAGTCTATCCTCTCCAATATGGAGCGGCACATGCACCACATCTTTTTGAATGCCGCCTTTGACTTTAATGGAAGCATTTAAACAGTTAACACCCAGGATCAGTACCAGCATCGATCGTGGCTGTTGCTGGGGTCCTGGTCCTGGTTTGGGTTCTGTACCGGAAGTCGGTTCTGAACAGTATTTCTCCATTTCTTCTTTGTTACCTTTAATGTATCATACAAGCACCGCATGGGCAGCTGGATGTCCCCTCTGCCTGCTGGGAGGACAGTGTGATAATCATTCTTACTGTATTTTCCTGTAAAATCTAAGTGGTAGATTCATCTCTACGATGGATTGGAGCTGCGTCTACACATGTGATAGACCATGGATATAGCCATGGATATAGCTCCTGCTCTGACTGTAGAGTATTAGCGCCACCAACAGTGTCAGACTGGCCACCATAGTACCAAGGAATCCTCTGCTGGGCTGAGGAGGCTAAACCAATACCAAACCCCAGGGGTGCAATGGAGAACAACCAAATTTGGAGGCTAGTAGGGTATATCCTAGGGATGGTTGATAACAGAACAATTATATCTGTTGGGAAAAAGGAACACCAGTCCAACTGATCCCTGTGCCGATCATTGGGGGCACCAGATGATTTACCACTCATCCGATGGATAGGCCAATAGTAATAGAAGACCCCGGAGAACCCCTTTAGGCGCTGTGGCTCGATATTGTGGAAAAAAAGCAGCCATGTTTCTTTTTTCAACATTCCCTTTAAAGATTAATATATTTAATTTTACCTAAATCTGGAATATTCGGCATCTCTATAAAAAAAAAAAAAAACGCTGTACCTTTTGTGCATTAGATCTTTTTGTATTTGCGAGGACCAGAGACACGGCCAAACAATTAAAACGCGACGTCTCTCTTAACTTTCAACCTTGGATGATGAAGTCGCCTTCAGGCCGTTCATCTGTGTGAAATGAGGAGGAACTAATACGTGATTTCCATGGCAGCTCAGACGGGGAACCTGCGGCCGAGATGAAAAAAGAAGTTGAAATAAATTCCATCGTTTTTTCGTTTCTGGGAGGACCGCGGCGCTAATGTGTACGGAAATAGTCAAATGGGCTCCATAGGATTCTTCTTTTATTCCACGACAAAAAAATTTAGCGTCGGGATTCTCCAACAGTGAAGAAGGGGAACGTGTCGCCAGAATCCGATTTTTAATCTGTGTTTTCTAGTGGATTTTTGCTTTTTGAGCAACTTGTAGGAGTATAAAGTGTATAGATCAATTAAAGACCCCCGTCTGCTGCGGACGAGCAGTAAATTTATAGAAGCTTTTAAAATGTTTGATTTACCATCAAAACCCATCCTGATAAACCAGGGACATTACTCCTAGATCCAGGCACCGGGACTGTGGTATCTTCTTATATTTATCCATGGCCTCCTTCCTGCTAAAATCAACCTTTACAGTTATACTAATGAGCCTGAAAGCTCTGAAGAGTTGTTACCAAAGCCCCTTTATGCTGCTGCTTCAAAGGCTGTTACACAGGCCCCCCTCAGCACAGTGTAACAGCCTAGGAGGCTGCAGGATAAAGGGGCGCTGGTAAAACTCACCAAAACCCTTCTGGCTCCTTGATCTAATTTTAAAAGTTGAAGGAAGGAGGTCATGGATAACAAATATAAGAAGATACCACAGTCCCGGTGCCTGGACCTATGAGTAATGTCCCTGGTTTATCAGGATGGATTTTTATGGTAGGTTTCCTTTAAAGATAAGAAACACAGTCCAATCTGCATGAAGGGTTTGAGCGGATTCTACAGTGACTAATCTGCAGGCAGCATGTTATAGAGCAGGAGGAGCTGAGCAGATTGTACATAGTGTCCTATCTGCAGGCAGCATGTTATAGAGCAGGAGGAGCTGAGCAGATTGTACATAGTGTCCTTACAGCAGGAGGCATGTTATAGAGCAGGAGGAGCTGAGCAGATTGTACATAGTGTCCTATCTGCAGGCAGCATGTTATAGAGCAGGGGGAGCTGAGCAGATTGTACATAGTGTCCTTACAGCAGGAGGCATGTTATAGAGCAGGAGGAGCTGAGCAGACTGTACATAGTGTCCTATCTGCAGGGAGCATGTTATAGAGCAGGAGGAGCTGAGCAGATTGTACATAGTGTCCTATCTGCAGGCATCATGTTATAGAGCAGGAGGAGCTGAGCGGATTGTACATAGTGCCCTATCTGCAGGCAGCATGTTATAGAGCAGGTGGAGCTGAGCTGATTGTATATAGTGTCCTATCTGCAGGCAGCATGTTATAGAGCAAGAGGAGCTGAGCATATTGTACATAGTGTCCTATTTGCAGGCAGCATGTTATAGAGCAGGAGGAGCTGAGCAGATTGTACATAGTGTCCTATCTGCAGGCAGCATGTTATAGAGCAGGAGGAGCTGAGCAGATTGTACATAGTGTCCTATCTGCAGGCAGCATGTTATAGAGCAGGAGGAGCTGAGCAGATTGTACATAGTGTCCTATCTGCAGGCAGCATGTTATAGAGCAGGAGGAGCTGAGCAGATTGTACATTGTGTCCTATCTGCAGGCAGCATGTTATAGAGCAGGAGGAGCTGAGCAGATTGTACATAGTGTCCTATGTGCAGGCAGCATGTTATAGAGCAGGAGGAGCTGAGCAGATTGTACATAGTGTCCTATGTGCAGGCAGCATGTTATAGAGCAGGAGGAGCTGAGCAGATTGTACATAGTGTCCTATCTGCAGGCATCATGTTATAGAGCAGGAGGAGCTGAGCGGATTGTACATAGTGCCCTATCTGCCGGCAGCAGGTTATAGAGTAGGAGGAGCTGAGCAGATTGTATATAGTGTCCTATCTGCAGGCAGCATGTTATAGAGCAGGAGGAGCTGAGCACATTGTACATAGTGTCCTATCTGCAGGCAGCATGTTATAGAGCAGGAGGAGCTGAGCACATTGTACATAGTGTCCTATCGGCAGGCAGCAGGTTATAGAGCAGGAAGAGCTGAGCAGATTGTACATAGTGTCCTATCTGCAGGCAGCATGTTATAGAGCACGAGGAGCTGAGCTGATTGTATATAGTGTCCTATCTGCAGGCAGCATGTTATAGAGCAAGAGGAGCTGAGCATATTGTACATAGTGTCCTATCTGCAGGCAGCATGTTATAGAGCAGGGGGAGCTGAGCAGATTGTACATAGTGTCCTTACAGCAGGAGGCATGTTATAGAGCAGGAGGAGCTGAGCAGATTGTACATAGTGTCCTATCTGCAGGCATCATGTTATAGAGCAGGAGGAGCTGAGCGGATTGTACATAGTGCCCTATCTGCAGGCAGCAGGTTATAGAGCAGGAGGAGCTGAGCAGATTGTATATAGTGTCCTATCTGCAGGCAGCATGTTATAGAGCAGGAGGAGCTGAGCAGATTGTACATAGTGTCCTATCTGCAGGCATCATGTTATAGAGCAGGAGGAGCTGAGCGGATTGTACATAGTGCCCTATCTGCAGGCAGCAGGTTATAGAGTAGGAGGAGCTGAGCAGATTGTATATAGTGTCCTATCTGCAGGCAGCATGTTATAGAGCAGGAGGAGCTGAGCAGATTGTACATAGTGTCCTATCTGCATGCAGTATGTTATAGAGCAGGAGGAGCTGAGCACATTATACATAGTGTCCTATCTGCATGCAGTATGTTATAGAGCAGGAGGAGCAGAGCAGATTGTACATAGTGTCCTATCTGCAGGCAGCATGTTATAGAGCAGGAGGAGCTGAGCACATTGTACATAGTGTCCTATCTGCAGGCAGCATGTTATAGAGCAGGAGGAGCTGAGCACATTGTACATAGTGTCCTTACAGCAGGAGGCATGTTATAGAGCAGGAGGAGCTGAGCAGATTGTACATAGTGTCCTATCTGCAGGCATCATGTTATAGAGCAGGAGGAGCTGAGCGGATTGTACATAGTGCCCTATCTGCAGGCAGCAGGTTATAGAGTAGGAGGAGCTGAGCAGATTGTATATAGTGTCCTATCTGCAGGCAGCATGTTATAGAGCAGGAGGAGCTGAGCAGATTGTACATAGTGTCCTATCTGCATGCAGTATGTTATAGAGCAGGAGGAGCTGAGCACATTATACATAGTGTCCTATCTGCATGCAGTATGTTATAGAGCAGGAGGAGCAGAGCAGATTGTACATATTGTCCTATCTGCAGGCAGCATGTTATAGAGCAGGAGGAGCTGAGCACATTGTACATAGTGTCCTATCTGCAGGCAGCATGTTATAGAGCAGGAGGAGCTGAGCAGATTGTACATAGTGTCCTTACAGCAGGAGGCATGTTATAGAGCAGGAGGAGCTGAGCAGATTGTACATAGTGTCCTATCTGCAGGCATCATGTTATAGAGCAGGAGGAGCTGAGCGGATTGTACATAGTGCCCTATCTGCAGGCAGCAGGTTATAGAGCAGGAGGAGCTTAGCAGATTGTATATAGTGTCCTATCTGCAGGCAGCATGTTATAGAGCAGGAGGAGCTGAGCAGATTGTACATAGTGTCCTATCTGCAGGCATCATGTTATAGAGCAGGAGGAGCTGAGCGGATTGTACATATTGCCCTATCTGCAGGCAGCAGGTTATAGAGTAGGAGGAGCTGAGCAGATTGTATATAGTGTCCTATCTGCAGGCAGTATGTTATAGAGCAGGAGGAGCTGAGCACATTGTACATAGTGTCCTATCTGCAGGCAGCATGTTATAGAGCAGGAGGAGCTGAGCAGATTGTACATAGTGTCCTATCTGCAGGCAGCATGTTATAGAGCAGGAGGAGCAGAGCAGATTGTACATAGTGTCCTATCTGCAGGCAGCATGTTATAGAGCAGGAGGAGCTGAGCAGATTGTACATAGTGTCCTATCTGCAGGCAGCATGTTATAGAGCAGGAGGAGCTGCGCAGATTGTACATAGTGTCCTATCTGCAGGCAGCATGTTATAGAGCAGGAGGAGCTGAGCAGATTGTATATAGTGTCCTATCTGCAGGCAGCATGTTATAGAGCAGGAGGAGCTGAGCAGATTGTACATAGTGTCCTATCGGCAGGCAGCAGGTTACAGAGCAGGAAGAGCTGAGCAGATTGTACATAGTGTCCTATCTGCAGGCAGCATGTTATAGAGCAGGAGGAGCTGAGCATATTGTACATAGTGTCCTATTTGCAGGCAGCATGTTATAGAGCAGGAGGAGCTGAGCACATTGTACATAGTGTCCTATCTGCAGGCAGCATGTTATAGAGCAGGAGGAGCTGAGCAGATTGTAGATAGTGTCCTATCTGCAGGCATCATGTTATAGAGCAGGAGGAGCTGAGCGGATTGTACATAGTGCCCTATCTGCAGGCAGCAGGTTATAGAGTAGGAGGAGCTGAGCAGATTGTATATAGTGTCCTATCTGCAGGCAGCATGTTATAGAGCAGGAGGAGCTGAGCAGATTGTACATAGTGTCCTATCTGCATGCAGTATGTTATAGAGCAGGAGGAGCTGAGCACATTATACATAGTGTCCTATCTGCATGCAGTATGTTATAGAGCAGGAGGAGCAGAGCAGATTGTACATAGTGTCCTATCTGCAGGCAGCATGTTATAGAGCAGGAGGAGCTGAGCAGATTGTATATAGTGTCCTATCTGCAGGCAGCATGTTATAGAGCAGGAGGAGCTGAGCACATTGTACATAGTGTCCTATCTGCAGGCAGCATGTTATAGAGCAGGAGGAGCAGAGCAGATTGTACAAAGTGTCCTATCTGCAGGCAGCATGTTATAGAGCAGGAGGAGCTGAGCAGATTGTATATAGTGTCCTATCTGCAGGCAGCATGTTATAGAGCAGGAGGAGCTGAGCACATTGTACATAGTGTCCTTACAGCAGGAGGCATGTTATAGAGCAGGAGGAGCTGAGCAGATTGTACATAGTGTCCTATCTGCAGGCATCATGTTATAGAGCAGGAGGAGCTGAGCGGATTGTACATAGTGCCCTATCTGCAGGCAGCAGGTTATAGAGCAGGAGGAGCTTAGCAGATTGTATATAGTGTCCTATCTGCAGGCAGCATGTTATAGAGCAGGAGGAGCTGAGCAGATTGTACATAGTGTCCTATCTGCAGGCATCATGTTATAGAGCAGGAGGAGCTGAGCGGATTGTACATATTGCCCTATCTGCAGGCAGCAGGTTATAGAGTAGGAGGAGCTGAGCAGATTGTATATAGTGTCCTATCTGCAGGCAGTATGTTATAGAGCAGGAGGAGCTGAGCACATTGTACATAGTGTCCTATCTGCAGGCAGCATGTTATAGAGCAGGAGGAGCTGAGCAGATTGTACATAGTGTCCTATCTGCAGGCAGCATGTTATAGAGCAGGAGGAGCAGAGCAGATTGTACATAGTGTCCTATCGGCAGGCAGCAGGTTATAGAGCAGGAAGAGCTGAGCAGATTGTACATAGTGTCCTATCTGCAGGCAGCATGTTATAGAGCAGGAGGAGCTGAGCATATTGTACATAGTGTCCTATTTGCAGGCAGCATGTTATAGAGCAGGAGGAGCTGAGCACATTGTACATAGTGTCCTATCTGCAGGCAGCATGTTATAGAGCAGGAGGAGCTGAGCAGATTGTAGATAGTGTCCTATCTGCCGGCAGCATGTTATAGAGCAGGAGGAGCTGAGCAGATTGTACATAGTGTCCTATCTGCAGGCCTCAAGTTATAGAGCAGGAGGAGCTGAGCAGATTGTACATAGTGTCCTATCTGCAGGCCTCAGGTTATAGAGCAGGAGGAGCTGAGCAGATTGTACATAGTGTCCTATCTGCAGGTGGCATGTTATAGAGCAGGAGGAGCTGAGCAGATTGTAGATAGTGTCCTATCTGCCGGCAGCATGTTATAGAGCAGGAGGAGCTGAGCAGATTGTACATAGTGTCCTATCTGCAGGTGGCATGTTATAGAGCTGGAGGAGCTGAGCATATTGTAGATAGTGTCCTATCTGCCGGCAGCATGTTATAGAGCAGGAGGAGCTGAGCAGATTGTACATAGTGTCCTATCTGCAGGCCTCAAGTTATAGAGCAGGAGGAGCTGAGCAGATTGTACATAGTGTCCTATCTGCAGGCAGCATGTTATAGAGCAGGAGGAGCTGAGCAGATTGTACATAGTGTCCTATCTGCAGGCAGCATGTTATAGAGCAGGAGGAGCTGAGCAGATTGTACATAGTGTCCTATCTGCAGGTGGCATGTTATAGAACAGGAGGAACTGAGCACATTGTACATAGTGTCCTATCTGCAGGCAGCATGTTATAGAGCAGGAGGAGCTGAGCAGATTGTAGATAGTGTCCTATCTGCAGGCATCATGTTATAGAGCAGGAGGAGCTGAGCGGATTGTACATAGTGCCCTATCTGCAGGCAGCAGGTTATAGAGTAGGAGGAGCTGAGCAGATTGTATATAGTGTCCTATCTGCAGGCAGCATGTTATAGAGCAGGAGGAGCTGAGCAGATTGTACATAGTGTCCTATCTGCATGCAGTATGTTATAGAGCAGGAGGAGCTGAGCACATTATACATAGTGTCCTATCTGCATGCAGTATGTTATAGAGCAGGAGGAGCAGAGCAGATTGTACATAGTGTCCTATCTGCAGGCAGCATGTTATAGAGCAGGAGGAGCTGAGCAGATTGTATATAGTGTCCTATCTGCAGGCAGCATGTTATAGAGCAGGAGGAGCTGAGCACATTGTACATAGTGTCCTATCTGCAGGCAGCATGTTATAGAGCAGGAGGAGCAGAGCAGATTGTACAAAGTGTCCTATCTGCAGGCAGCATGTTATAGAGCAGGAGGAGCTGAGCAGACTGTATATAGTGTCCTATCTGCAGGCAGCATGTTATAGAGCAGGAGGAGCTGAGCACATTGTACATAGTGTCCTTACAGCAGGAGGCATGTTATAGAGCAGGAGGAGCTGAGCAGATTGTACATAGTGTCCTATCTGCAGGCATCATGTTATAGAGCAGGAGGAGCTGAGCGGATTGTACATAGTGCCCTATCTGCAGGCAGCAGGTTATAGAGCAGGAGGAGCTTAGCAGATTGTATATAGTGTCCTATCTGCAGGCAGCATGTTATAGAGCAGGAGGAGCTGAGCAGATTGTACATAGTGTCCTATCTGCAGGCATCATGTTATAGAGCAGGAGGAGCTGAGCGGATTGTACATATTGCCCTATCTGCAGGCAGCAGGTTATAGAGTAGGAGGAGCTGAGCAGATTGTATATAGTGTCCTATCTGCAGGCAGTATGTTATAGAGCAGGAGGAGCTGAGCACATTGTACATAGTGTCCTATCTGCAGGCAGCATGTTATAGAGCAGGAGGAGCTGAGCAGATTGTACATAGTGTCCTATCTGCAGGCAGCATGTTATAGAGCAGGAGGAGCAGAGCAGATTGTACATAGTGTCCTATCGGCAGGCAGCAGGTTATAGAGCAGGAAGAGCTGAGCAGATTGTACATAGTGTCCTATCTGCAGGCAGCATGTTATAGAGCAGGAGGAGCTGAGCATATTGTACATAGTGTCCTATTTGCAGGCAGCATGTTATAGAGCAGGAGGAGCTGAGCACATTGTACATAGTGTCCTATCTGCAGGCAGCATGTTATAGAGCAGGAGGAGCTGAGCAGATTGTAGATAGTGTCCTATCTGCCGGCAGCATGTTATAGAGCAGGAGGAGCTGAGCAGATTGTACATAGTGTCCTATCTGCAGGCCTCAAGTTATAGAGCAGGAGGAGCTGAGCAGATTGTACATAGTGTCCTATCTGCAGGCAGCATGTTATAGAGCAGGAGGAGCAGAGCAGATTGTACATAGTGTCCTATCTGCAGGCCTCAAGTTATAGAGCAGGAGGAGCTGAGCAGATTGTACAAAGTGTCCTATCTGCAGGCAGCATGTTATAGAGCAGGAGGAGCTGAGCAGATTGTACATAGTGTCCTATCTGCAGGTGGCATGTTATAGAGCTGGAGGAGCTGAGCATATTGTAGATAGTGTCCTATCTGCCGGCAGCATGTTATAGAGCAGGAGGAGCTGAGCAGATTGTACATAGTGTCCTATCTGCAGGCCTCAAGTTATAGAGCAGGAGGAGCTGAGCAGATTGTACATAGTGTCCTATCTGCAGGCAGCATGTTATAGAGCAGGAGGAGCTGAGCAGATTGTACATAGTGTCCTATCTGCAGGCAGCATGTTATAGAGCAGGAGGAGCTGAGCAGATTGTACATAGTGTCCTATCTGCAGGTGGCATGTTATAGAACAGGAGGAACTGAGCACATTGTACATAGTGTCCTATCTGCAGGCAGCATGTTATAGAGCAGGAGGAGCTGAGCAGATTGTACATAGTGTCCTATCTGCAGGTGGCATGTTATAGAGCAGGAGGAGCCCCCCGGCCCCTCTCATTCAGGTCCCTATGAAAGGCACAAAATTTGATTCTACTATACCCACATCTTTACCTTTTAAAGGTTATTATATTCAAAAGATCAAAAATAATCATTTCTCTCTAAATTCCAGAATTCACATAATTAACTTTAGATTGATACAAATCGTCTCCTTCATCCCTGGAATCAAATTTAAGAAGTCATTTCTTTGTAATAAAGGCAAATGCAAATCCATTATTCTCAATGTAACCCGATACAATCCCATCCCGTGTCCTTGTGTGTCGGCCATATTAATCGTCAAGTCCCGTCCTAGATGAAAAAGCATAACCGCGAGGAGATGACACTTGTGAGGTCTCCACTCAATCTCTATTTCTTACCTACTATATGGAAATAATTGTGTCCAGGAACTCCTATTGTTAGTTTATTATGCTGTAATCTATCCAGATCTGCCTTCCATATCTGTACAATAGTCAGGAATATCCTACCAAATACATAAACACCAGAGAATTTGGTTTGTCTCATTCATAAGAGCTCACACTCTACAGGAGAGAGGTCCTGCCCGTAAGAGCTCACACTCTACAGGAGAGAGGTCCCTGCCCATAAGAGCTTACACTCTACAGGAAAGAGGTCCTGCCCGTAAGAGCTCACACTCTACAGGAGAGAGGTCCCTGCCCATAAGAGCTTACACTCTACAGGAGAGAGGACCCTGCCCATAAGAGCTTACACTCTACAGGAGAGAGGTCCTGCCCGTAAGAGCTCACACTCTACAGGAGAGAGGACCCTGCCCATAAGAGCTTACACTCTACAGGAGAGAGAACCCTGCCCATAAGAGCTTACACTCTACAAGAGACAGGTCCCTGCCCATAAGAGCTTACACTCTACAGGAGAGAGGTCCCTGCCCATAAGAGCTTACACTCTACAGGAGAGAGGACTCTGCCCATAAGAGCTTACACTCTACAGGAGAGAGGACCCTGCCCATAAGAGCTTACACTCTACAGGAGAGAGGACACTGCCCATAAGAGCTTACACTCTACAGGAGAGAGGACCCTGCCCATAAGAGCTTACACTCTACAGGAGAGAGGAACCTGCCCATAAGAGCTTACACTCTACAGGAGAGAGGACCCTGCCCATAAGATCTTACACTCTACAGGCAAAAGGACCCTGCCCATAAGAGCTTACACTCTACAGGAGAGACGGCCCTGCCCATAAGAGCTTACACTCTACAGGAGAGAGGACCCTGCTCATAAGAGCTTACACTCTACAGGAGAGACGGCCCTGCCCATAAGAGCTTACACTCTACAGGAGAGAGGACCCTGCTCATAAGAGCTTACACTCTACAGGAGAGAGGACCCTGCCCATAAGAGCTTACACTCTACAGGAGAGCGGACCCTGCCCATAAGATCTTACACTCTACAGGAGAGAGAATCCTGCCCATAAGAGCTCACACTCTACAAGAGAGAGGACCCTGCCCATAAGAGCTTACACTCTACAGGAGAGAGGACCCTGCCCATAAGAGCTTACACTGTACAGGAGAGAGGACCCTGCCCATAAGAGCTTACACTCTACAGGAGAGAAGACCCAGCCCATAAGAGCTTACACTCTACAGGAGAGAGGACACAGCCCATAAGAGCTTACACTATACAGGAGAGAGGTCCCTGCACATAAGAGCTTACACTCTATAGGAGAGAGGAACCTGCCCATAAGAGCTTACACTCTACAGGAGAGAGGACCCTGCCCATAAGATCTTACACTCTACAGGCAAAAGGACCCTGCCCATAAGAGCTTACACTCTACAGGAGAGACGGCCCTGCCCATAAGAGCTTACACTCTACAGGAGAGAGGACCCTGCTCATAAGAGCTTACACTCTACAGGAGAGAGGACCCTGCCCATAAGAGCTTACACTCTACAGGAGAGAGGAACCTGCCCATAAGAGCTCAAACTCTACAGGAGAGAGGACCCTGCCCATAAGAGCTTACACTCTACAGGAGAGAGGACCCTGCCCATAAGAGCTTACACTCTACAGGAGAGAGGACCCTGCTCATAAGAGCTTACATTCTACAGGAGAGAGGACCCTGCCCATAAGAGCTTACACTCTACAGGAGAGAGGACCCTGCGCATAAGAGCTTACACTCTACAGGAGAGAGGACCCTGCCCATAAGAGCTTACACTCTACAGTAGAGAGGACGCTGCACATCAGAGCTTACACTCTACAGGAGAGAGGACCCTGCCCATAAGAGCTTACACTCTACAGGAGAGAGGACCCTGCTCATAAGAGCTTACACTCTACAGGAGAGAGGACCCTGCCCATAAGAGCTTACACTCTACAGTATAGAGGATGCTGCACATCAGAGCTTACACTCTACAGGAGAGAGGACCCTGCCCATAAGAGCTTACACTCTACAGGAGAGAGGACCCTGCACATAAGAGCTCACACTCTATAGGAGAGAGGACCCTGCCCATAAGAGCTTACACTCTACAGGAGAAAGGAAGCAGCCCATAAGAGCTTACACTCTACAGGAGAGAGGACCCTGCCCATAAGAGCTTACACTCTACAGGAGAGAGGATCCTGCCCACAAGAGCTTACACTCTACAGGAGAGAGGACCCTGCCCATAAGAGCTTACACTCTACAGGAGAGAGGAACCTGCCCATAAGAGCTTACACTCTACAGGAGAGAGGACCCTGCCCATAAGATCTTACACTCTACAGGCAAAAGGACCCTGCCCATAAGAGCTTACACTCTACAGGAGAGACGGCCCTGCCCATAAGAGCTTACACTCTACAGGAGAGAGGACCCTGCTCATAAGAGCTTACAATCTATAGGAGAGAGGACCCTGCCCATAAGAGCTTACACTCTACAGGAGAGAGGAACCTGCCCATAAGAGCTCAAACTCTACAGGAGAGAGGACCCTGCCCATAAGAGCTTACACTCTACAGGAGAAAGGACCCTGTCCAAAAGAGCTTACACTCTACAGGAGAGAGGTCCCTGCCCATAAGGGCTTACACTCTACAGGAGAGAGGACCCTGCCCATAAGAGCTTACACTATACAGGAGAGAGGACCCTGCCCATAAGAGCTCACACTCTACAGGAGAGAGGACCCTGCCCATAAGAGCTTACACTCTACAGGAGAGAGGACCTTGCACATAAGAGCTCACACTCTATAGGAGAGAGGACCCTGCCCATAAGAGCTTACACTCTACAGGAGAAAGGACACTGCCCATAAGAGCTTACACTCTACAAGAGATAGGACCCTGCCCATAAGAGCTTACACTCTACAATAGATAGGACCCTGCCCATAAGAGCTTACACTCTACAGGAGAGAGGACCCTGCCCATAAGAGCTTACACTCTACAGGAGAGAGGACCCTGCTCATAAGAGCTTACACTCTACAGGAGAGAGGACCCTGTCCAAAAGAGCTTACACTGTACTTGAGAGAGGACCTTGCCTATAAGATCTTACACTCTACAGGAGAGAGGACCCTGCCCATAAGAGCTTACACTACAGGAGAGAGGACCCTCCACATAAGAGCTTACACTCTACAGGAGAGAGGACCCTGCCCATAAGAGCTTACACTACAGGAGAGAGGACCCTCCACATAAGAGCTTACACTCTACAAGAGATAGGACCCTGCCCATAAGAGCTTACACTCTACAATAGATAGGACCCTGCCCATAAGAGCTTACACTCTACAGGAGAGAGGTCCCTGCCCATAAGGGCTTACACTCTACAGGAGAGAGGACCCTGCCCATAAGAGCTTACACTCTACAGGAGAGAGGAACCTGCCCATAAGAGCTTACACTCTACAGGAGAGAGGACACAGCCCATAAGAGCTTACAATCTACAGGCAAAAGGACCCTGCTCATAAGAGCTTACACTCTACAGGAGAGAGGACCCTGCCCATAAGAGCTTAAACTCTACAGGAGAAAGGACACTGCCCATAAGAGCTTACACTCTACAAGAGATAGGACCCTTCCCATAAGAGCTTACACTCTACAATAGATAGGACCCTGCCCATAAGAGCTTACACTCTACAGGAGAGAGGACCCTGCCCATAAGAGCTTACACTCTACAGGAGAGAGGACCCTGCCCATAAGAGCTTACACTCTACAGGAGAGAGGACCCTACCCATAAGAGCTTACACTCTACAGGAGAGAGGACCCTGCCCATAAGAGCTTACACTCTACAGGAGAGAGGACCGTGCCCATAAGAGCTTACACTCTGCAGGAGAGAGGACCCTGCCCATAAGAACTTACACTCTACAGGAGAGAGGATCCTGCCCATAAGAGCTTACACTCTACAGGAGAGAGGACCCTGCCCATAAGAGCTTAAACTCTACAGGAGAGAGGATCCTGCACATAAGAGCTTACACTCTACAGGAGAGAGGACCCTGCCCATAAGAGCTTACACTCTACAGGAGATAGGACCCTGCACATAAGAGCTTACACTCTACAGGAGAGAGGACCCTGCCCATAAGAGCTTACACTCTACAGGAGAAAGGTCCCTGCCCATAAGAGCTTACACTCTACAGGAGAAAGGTCCCTGCCCATAAGAGCTTACACTCTACAGGAGAGGGGACCCTGCCCATAAGAGCTTACACTCTGCAGGAGAGAGGACCCTGCCCATAAGAGCTTACACTCTACAGGAGAAAGGTCCCTGCCCATAAGAGCTTACTCTCTACAGGAGAGAGGACCCTGCCCATAAGAGCTTACACTATACAGGAGAGAGGACCCTGCCCATAAGAGCTTACACTCTACAGGAGAGAGGACCCTGCCCATAGGAGCTTACACTCTACAGGAGAAAGGTCCCTGCCCATAAGAGCTTACACTCTACAGGAGAGGGGACCCTGCCCTTAAGAGCTTACACTCTACAGGAGAGAGGACCCTGTCCATAAGAGCTTACACTCTACAGGAGAGAGGACCCTGCACATAAGAGCTTACACTCTACAGGAGAGAGGTCCCTGCCCATAAGAGCTTACACTCTACAGGAGAGAGGACCCTGCCCATAGGAGCTTACACTCTACAGGAGAAAGGTCCCTGCCCATAAGAGCTTACACTCTACAGGAGAGGGGACCCTGCCCATAAGAGCTTACACTCTACAGGAGAGGGGACCCTGCCCATAAGAGCTTACACTCTACAGCAGAGAGGACCCTGCACATAAGAGCTTACACTCTACAGGAGATAGGACCCTGCCCATAAGAGCTTACACTCTACAGGAGAGAGGACCCTGCCCATAAGAGCTTACACTCTACAGGAGATAGGACCCTGCCCATAAGAGCTTACACTCTACAGGAGAGAGGACCCTGCCCATAAGAGCTTACACTCTACAGGAGAGCGGACCCTGCCCATAAGAGCTTACACTCTACAGGAGAGAGGACCCTGTCTATAAGAGCTTACACTCTACAGGAGAGAGGACCCTGCCCATAAGAGCTTACACTCTACAGGAGAGAGGACCCTGCCCATAAGAGCTTACACTCTACAGGAGAGAGGACCCTGCCCATAAGAGCTTACACTCTACAGGAGAAAGGTCCCTGCCTATAAGAGCTTACACTCTACAGGAGAGAGGACCCTGCCCATAAGAGCTTACACTCTACAGGAGAGAGGACCCTTCTCATAAGAGCTTACACTCTACATGAGAGAGGACCCTGCCCATAAGAGCTTACACTCTACAGGAGATAGGACCCTGCCCATAAGATCTTACACTCTACAGGAGAGAGGACCCTGCCCATAAGAGCTTACACTCTACAGGAGAGAGGACCCTGCCCATAAGAGCTTACACTCTACAGGAGAGAGGACCCTGCCCATAAGAGCTTACATTCTACAGGAGAGAGGACCCTGCCCATAAGAGCTTACACTCTACAGGAGAGAAGACCCTGCCCATAAGAGCTTACACTCTACAGGAGAGAGGACCCTGCCCATAAGAGCTTACACTCTACAGGAGAGAAGACCCTGCCCATAAGAGCTTGCACTCTACAGGAGAGAGGACCCTGCCCATAAGAGCTTACACTCTACAGGAGAGAAGACCCTGCCCATAAGAGCTTACACTCTACAGGAGAGAGGACCCTGCCCATAAGAGCTTACACTCTACAGGAGAGAGGACCCTGCCTATAAGAGCTTACACTCTACAGGAGAGAGGACCCTGCCCATAAGAGCTTACACTCTACAGGAGAGAGGACCCTGCCCATAAGAGCTTACACTATACAGGAGAGAGGACCCTGCCCATAAGAGCTTACACTCTACAGGAGAGAGGACCCTGCCCATAGGAGCTTACACTATACAGGAGAGAGGACCCTGCCCATAAGAGCTTACACTCTACAGGAGAGAAGACTTTGCCCATAAGAGCTTACACTCTACAGGAGAGAGGACCCTGCCCATAAGAGCTTACACTCTACAGGAGAGAGGACACTGTCCATAAGAGCCTACACTCTACAGGAGAGAGGTCCCTGCCCATAAGAGCTTACACTCTACAGGAGAGAGGACACTGTCCATAAGAGCTTACACTCTACAGGAGAGAGGTCCCTGCCCATAAGAGCTTACACTCTACAGGAGAGAGGACCCTGCCCATAAGAGCTTACACTCTACAGGAGAGAGGACCCTGCCCATAAGAGCTTACACTCTACAGGAGAGAGGTCCCTGCCCATAAGAGCTTACACTCTACAGGAGAGAGGACCCTGCCCATAAGAGCTTACACTCTACAGGAGAGAGGACCCTGCGCATAAGAGCTTACACTCTACAGGAGAGAGGACCCTGCCCATAAGAGCTTACACTCTACAGGAGAGAGGACCCTGCCCATAAGAGCTTACACTCTACAGGAGAGAGGACCCTACCCATAAGAGCTTACACTCTACAGGAGAGAGGACCCTGCCCATAAGAGCTTACACTCTACAGGAGAGAGGACCCTGCCCATAAGAGCTTACACTATACAGGAGAGAGGACCCTGCCCATAAGAGCTTACACTCTACAGTAGAGAGGATCCTGCCCATAAGAGCTTACACTCTACAGGAGATAGGACCCTGCCCATAAGAGCTTACACTCTACAGGAGAGAGGACCCTGCCCATAGGAGCATACACTCTACAGGAGAGAGGACCCTGCCCATAAGAGCTTACACTCTACAGGAGAGAGGACCCTGCCCATAAGAGCTTACACTCTACAGGAGAGAGGACACTGCCCATAAGAGCTTACACTCTACAGGAGAGAGGACCCTGCCCATAAGAGCTTACACTCTACAGGAGAGAGGACCCTGCCCATAGGAGCATACACTCTACAGGAGAGAGAACCCTGCCCATAAGAGCTTACACTCTACAGGAGAGAGGACCCTGCCCATAAGAGCTTACACTCTACAGGAGAGAGGACCCTGCCCATAGGAGCATACACTCTACAGGAGAGAGGACCCTGCCCATAAGAGCTTACACTCTACAGGAGAGAGAACCCTGCCCATAAGAGCTTACACTCTACAGGAGAGAGGACCCTGCCCATAAGAGCTTACACTGTACAGGAGAGAAGACCCTGCCCATAAGAGCTTACACTCTACAGGAGAGAGGACCCTGCCCATAACAGTTTATTATCTTAGTGTATCTGTACTCATCCCCGGGCACCGGTCCCTGTATATTCGGCTCCTCGCTCCCGTCACCCGGGCAGTTGTGGGTCATGGACTGATGAAAGAGTCTGTGAGTTGGGGAATAGAGATGACAGCGAGATGTGTGTAGTTATAGTATTATTATTACGTGTTGCGCTTGTCGCGGTATCTGTGATCACATCCATCTTTTATTCTTTTCTTCTACTCATCAAAGCCCTGTCTGATGTCCCGGCATATTTCTTTACTAATGGAAATCAATCAGTAACATTTAAAGAGCCCCCCCCCCCCCCTATACATCTCAGTTTCTGAAATACAAACACAAATTCTGGTACTGCATCTATTTGATTCTCCTGAACTTTGACCTCATCGTGTTTTCTACGCCAATTAGAACTGTAAGAAATATTGTATGTGAGTCCGGCTTATAGATGTGTTACATACTGTGTCCCCCGCTAGATACAAGTCACTTTACTCATTACTCCCCTCCACAAATCTTAGCTTGGACGCAACTGTCAGGCGACTGACTGCAGCAGGAGCTCTGCCCCAATACTTACCTAGATGTAAGTCCTATAAGGCACATCGGAAGGTTCAGCGCCGGCGCTTCCCCTCGCAATGAGGCAAGTGAAGGCGAGATACCGCCGGCTTCATTGCGCTGCATGTACGGCACTTGCACAGTGATGCCGGGCTGTACTACATCGGCTTCACTTGCAGAAACGCAAAGGGGCCGAATGTAACGGGGCCGAGGTTAGTATATATATATATATTTTTTTTTTATAACCAATCGCTTACAAATCATCCATGGTGATCATCATCCAGGTCTGTAAGGACAGGTGATTGATATAATGGGGGTCATTTACTAAGGGCCCAAATCACTCTTTTTCGTCGGGTTTCCCCAAAATTACCGGTTTGTGCCGAATCGCCCGGGGTTTTTGGCACATGCGATCGGATTGTGGCGCATCGGCGGCGGCATGCATGCCATGGAAATCGGGGGTCGTGGCAGTCGGAAAACTTGACGATTCGGAACAACCGCGGTATTTAAAAAACAAAATTTGTCGCTTGACACGCACTTACCTGCACCCACGATAGGAAGGTGAACTCCGGCGAACTCCAGTGTGCTTCAGCGCAGCAGCGACACCTCATGGACATCGGGTGCACGACCTTAGTGAATCACCGGAAGACCTGAGTCCTCAACGGAGAACGCGCCACTGGATCGCGACAGGACCGGGTAAGTAAATGTGCCCCAATGTCCAGAATCGCCCTGACAGGTTCCCTTTAAAGGAAATCTAGCATTGGGAATCTACTTCCTGAGAGATTCCCCGTCTTTCACTAATCCAGGGATGCTGTTGCTGCAGTAATAAAGTTTAATACTTAATTTCTAAGGCTACTGGGGGGGGCATGGAGAAGCCTCAGACAGCTCCGGGGGTCAAGGCTACTCCACACCTCCAGTAGCCAATGCAGACTTACCTTTACCCGCTCGGCCCGTTCTTCTGGCATGATCCCGGCAGCAATCGAGCTCAAGCACAGGAGCTTCTGTTCCACTATCGGTGATGTTCCGGCTGCTCCAATTCGTCTGCCGGCTTGCACAGAGCTCAACTGCTACTGGAGATGGATCAGAGCCGGTAGAGGTGGGTTTGTAGTGGCTACTGGGGGTGTGGAGTAGTGTTGGTCCCCGGAGCTGTCTCAGGCTACTCCACAACCCCATTAGCTTTAGAAATTAATTTGCATATTTAAGCATTAAACTTTATTTCTGCAGCAGCCCGGACAAAGAAACTACCAAGGGGAATCTCTCAGCAAGTAGATTCCCAATGTGCGATTTCCAGCTGTTATTTGCTTCTGGTTGACTCCCACAGCAGTTCCTAAACTGCACTTGTCTCCAGAAAAGGGGGTGTCCCAACCATGATCTTGACCATTGCCATGGCCAGAGTCAATGTAGAGATGTCCTATCTCATATCCATTCATTCCAAAATCATCCATGTACAATGCTCATCTACTGTGCATTTAGAACTTCTACATGACTACAGGATCAGACTACACATAACTTGTCTGTAGTCTGTAACCATGGAGACACAATGGGGCTCATTTACTGATGGTCCGAACGCCGCACTTTCGTCAGGTTTCCCACACGATCAGATTTTGGTGCACCGGTGCCGGCTTTCACGTGACAGAGATCGGGGGGCGTGGTCGTCGGAAAACCTGACGGATTTGGAAAACCCTGCGGAATTTAAAAAACGATTTGTGTCTCAAAATCACGCTTTTACATGCACCGGGAATAGGTTGGTGAACTCCAGCGGACCTGGGCGGACTTCAGCGCAGCAGCGACACCTGGTGGACATTGGGCACACGACCTTAGTGAACCGCCAGCAGACCCAAATCCTGGTCGGAGAACGCGGCGCTGGATCGCGACAGGACCGGGTAAGTAAATGACCCCCAATATTAATTAAAGAAGCCATATTTTGAATACATTTCCATTGATGTTTGGGAGGGAATACTGGTTCCCTTGTATGGCATTGGTACATGCATTTACAAATCTACGGGATGAGTTTAGGTTGTTGTAAACAGAGCGTGGAGCCGGCTGCGTGCACTTTTCTGCTCCGTTCCAGATGTCGCACACAGAATTCAGTGCTTAATCGCGTTTTTGTGTTCCTCCTAAGGAAAGTTTCTGTAACCCAAAGGCTCCTTCCTTTGTAGTATGTCAATGGTCTTTAACTGTAGCGATACACAGAGCCGAGCCGGCATCTGCGAGAAGCGCACGGCACAAATTGGCACTTTCTGCTAATAGCGCAGCTTGGCGAGCACAGAATACAGAAGAGTCCATTTGCATTATTGTGGAAACGAATTCTCATTTCCGTCTTGTGAATGGGGTGCCAGCAGTCTGCCGTGCCAAGCCAATTCCAATGTTTCTGTCTTGAACTCACCCTGGCGGACCCAGCGGCGGGTTTGATTGGCATTAGCCGTTATCCCGCTGGTTTTTCTGTCAATGTTGCTGGCGCTTTGTGCGGTCGGGGCTGATTACTGATATATGATGCTGATGGAAGTCAATATAATCTACAATACAGACAGTCCCTGGGTTACATACAAGATCTGTTCCATAGGTTGTATATTTTATAATTGTATTTCAACCAAATTTTTTTATTTTTGCCCCAGTAATGGGACCAAGGATCATCAGTAAAGCTTCATTACAGACTCCTTACAGCTGATCATTGCAGCCTGGGACTATAGTAACATCCAGAGAGGTCACCAGAGGTCACAGGGGGCATGAAGGTCCGTCTGTAACTAGGGTCGTCTGTAAGTCGGGTGTCCTTAACTAGGGGGCCGCCTGTATTCTGAATATAAAACTCACAATGACCATGTAATGTACAGAGCTCAGTGTATGTGTACGAATGTATCAGCACCAAAGGAATCTCCACAATCGCATTTACTATCACAAAATTTTGCAAAGATAAACAAAATAATTTATGAGAGAGACGTTTACTGTGTGTCACTCACTAACGAGATTTCCTGTGGGAGGAAAGACGAAGCAGTTGAGGGAGACGTTCAATGTTTGTGAGGCTGAAGAGAATTCCTGAGGAAGATGGAAAGAGAGACTTCAGAAACATTAGCTGTGTGTTCCTCGCTGAAGAGATTTCCTCAGTAAGGGTGCATGCTGTGTGTGATGATGAAGAGAATTCCTGGGGAAGGGGAGAGGAGAGACTTGAGAGAGACATTAGTAAAGTGTCTCACTAAAGAAATTTCCATAGGGAAGGGGAAATGATGCATTTGAGGGAGACGTTTTCTGTGTGTGATGCCGAAGAGAATTCCTGAGAGGAGGGGGGAGATGAGGGACTTGAGTGAGACATTGGCTGTGTGTGACATACTGTAATAAATTCCTGAGTAGATGGGAATGGGGTACTTGAGAGAGATGTTTGTGAGAGAAATCGTTATAGTTATTTACCATCCCGGGGTCTACAGTTATTATATACAAAATGGTGAACTAGAGGAGCCCATGCGCAGTTATTAATTTTTATCAGAATTTTTTTATCATTATTTTTTTATGTAACTGAAATTAATGAAATCAAAACACTGTACATCTGTGTGGGTGCAGGATGGAGGTGGAGGTAGTAGAGGTGAGGATGGCAGGGAGGATGGTGGTGAGGATTACGGGGAGGATGGCAGTGATAATGGCGGGGAGGATAGTGGAGAGGATGGCAGGGAGGATGGCAGGGAGGAGGGCAGGGAGGAGGGCAGTTAAGATAGCGGGGAGGATAGTGGAGAGGATGGCGGGGAGGATAGTGGAGAGGATGGTGGTGAGGATGGCGGGGAGGATGGCAGGGAGGATGGTGGTGAGGATTACGGGGAGGATGGCAGTGATAATGGCGGGGAGGATAGTGGAGAGGATGGCAGGGAGGATGGCAGGGAGGATGGCAGGGAGGAGGGCAGTTAAGATAGCGGGGAGGATAGTGGAGAGGATGGCGGGGAGGATAGTGGAGAGGATGGCGGGGAGGATGGCGGGGAGGATGGTGGTGAGGATAGTAGAGAGGATTATGGGGAGGATGGCGGTGAGGATAGTGGAGAGGATGGCAGGGAGGATGGTGGTGAGGATAGTAGAGAGGATTATGGGGAGGATGGCGGTGAGGATGGCAGGGAGGAGGGCAGTTAAGATAGCGGGGAGGATAGTGGAGAGGATTATGGGGAGGATAGTGGAGAGGATGGCAGGGAGGATGGCGGGGAGGATAGTGGAGAGGATGGCGGGGAGGATAGTGGAGAGGATGGCGGGGAGGATAGTGGAGAGTATGGCGGGGAGGATAGTGGAGAGTATGGCGGGGAGGATAGTGGAGAGGATGGCGGGGAGGATAGTGGAGAGGATAGCGGGGAGGATAGTGGAGAGTATGGCGGGGAGGATAGTGGAGAGTATGGCGGGGAGGATAGTGGAGAGGATGGCGGGGAGGATAGTGGAGAGGATGGCGGGGAGGATAGTGGAGAGGATGGCGGGGAGGATAGTGGAGAGGATGGCGGGGAGGATAGTGGAGAGGATAGCGGGGAGGATAGTGGAGAGGATGGCGGGGAGGATAGTGGAGAGGATGCCGGGGAGGATGGTGGTGAGGATAGCGGGGAGGATAGTGGAGAGGATGGCGGGGAGGATAGTGGAGAGGATGGCGGGGAGGATAGTGGAGAGGATGGCGGGGAGGATAGTGGAGAGGATAGCGGGGAGGATAGTGGAGAGGATGGCGGGGAGGATAGTGGAGAGTATGGCGGGGAGGATAGTGGAGAGGATAGCGGGGAGGATAGGGGAGAGGATGGCGGGGAGGATAGTGGAGAGTATGGCGGGGAGGATAGTGGAGAGGATAGCGGGGAGGATAGTGGAGAGGATGGCGGGGAGGATAGTGGAGAGGATGGCGGGGAGGATAGTGGAGAGGATGGCGGGGAGGATAGTGGAGAGGATGGCGGGGAGGATAGTGGAGAGGATGGCGGGGAGTATGGCTGTCAGGATGACCGTGAGGAAGGCATTGAGGATGACGGTGAGGTTAATGGTGAGGATGACATTGAGGATAGTGGAGAGGATGACGGTGAGGTTGGCGGGGAGCAAGGAGGTGAGGATGGCGGGAAAGAAGGCGGTGCAGATGGTGGTAAGGATGGCGGGGAGGAAGACTGGAAGGATTCTATTGAGGATGACGGTGAGGATGGAGGGAGGATGGCAACGGGGAGGATGGCAGGGAGGATGGCAGGAAGGATAGCAGGAAGGATAGCAGGGAGGATGGCAGGAAGGATAGCAGGGAGGATGGCAACGGGGAGGATGGCAACGGGGAGGATGGCAGGAAGGATAGCAGGGAGGATGGCAATGGGGAGGATGGCAGGGAGGATGGCAACGGGGAGGATGGCAGGGAGGATGGCAACGGGGAGGATGGCAGGGAGGATGGAGGGGGGGCTGGCAGGGAGTATGGCAGGGAGGATGGAGAGGGAGCTGGCAGGGAGGATGGCAGGGAGGATGACTGTGAGGATGGCAGGGAGGATGACAGGGAGGATGGCATTGAGGATGGAGGGGAGGATGACTGTGAGGATGGCGAGGAGAATGGCAGGGAGGATGGCAGGGAGGATGGCAGGGAGGATGGCGGTGCGCTGTATCATTACTGTGTATATTTAATGTGTATCATTTAGTCACTAGTCAGGAATCACAGCGCCAAAGGTTTAGTAAAGGTTACGCAGCGACGGCCCCTCCACAAGTGCTAATTGAACTGCTGCTGGATGCTAATATCTGCATCACTTCACCTTCTCCCAACATGACTGTATAGTGAAGCCCTCAATTATTTCCCTGTGTTTTGTCATCTGTCATCCGTCCCATTATGTAGCTGCATCACGTTTAATTACTTGTCGTATCCAGTGTGTGCCCTGACTACTCGCCCTCTATTAGCAGATCATTACAGGATTTGTCCAGTTTGGAAAATTCCTTCAAACCAGAATAATACAACCAAACTGTAATAAAATGTTACCGCTATACGTGGATAAAATATTAGGCCTATAACAGGATAATACAACAATACTGAGTGCTGGGATAAAATATTACCCCCATAATGTACCTGGATTGTAGCATCATAATGTAATGAGATATTACTAGAGATGAGCGAGCACTAAAATGCTCGGGTGCTCGTTACTCGAGCCGAACATTTCCCGATGCTCGTCTCGAGTAACGAGCCCCATTGAAATCAATGGGAGACCCGAGCATTTTTCAGTAAAATTACAAACTGAACGAGCACAGTGAAAGAACACAGTGCAGAACAGATTGCAGATGTTCGGGAACATCTGCGATCTGTTCCGGAGATACGCGCGCAGAACGGTGTTCTCCGCAATAGTATTTGAAGAACAATATGTGTGAAGAACAACTTGCAGATGTTTGGAAACATCTGCAAGTTGTTCTTCACACATATTGTTCTTCAAATACTATTGCAGAGAACACAGTTCGGCACGCGTGTCTCCGGAACAGATCGCAGATGTTCCCGAACATCTGCAATCTGTTCTGCACTGTGTTCTTTCACTGTTTTCTTCAATTAAACAATTAAATTAAATGTTTTAATTGTATCTTTTTACTGTTCTTCACTTTTTTTAAAAAAATTAAATGCTCGTTATCGAGCAGGGCAAATACTCGTCCGAGCAACGAGCCGGTCCGAGTATGCTAATACTCGACCGAGCATCAAGCTCGGACGAGTATACTCGCTCATCACTAGATATTACCACTATATTATAGCAGGATATTACTTCCATACTGTAGAAGGATAATTCTGCCATCCTGAATGTTACCAATTGGTTCCTAAGATTTGCTACCACTATACAATAACAGGATAAGCTCCCTTCAAAGTCATCCGATACATACAGATGTATCACCACCAGTGACAGACTCCCCCAAACAAGTAATTTACTGAGCGAATCTCAGCCTAATCAGTGATTGATTGGACGACCTCCCCCCAACCAGTCCATGAATGAGCCACCTCCTCCAACCAATGATAAACTGAGCGACCTCCACCCCAGCCAGTGATTAACTTAAGGATCTCCCTCTTCCATGACTGGTGATTGATAAAGTGTATTCCCCCCTAACCAGTCATTGAGTGAGTGACCTACCACTCCCTCCTCCTTGACCGGTGATTGGCTGAGTGACTTCCCCCGACCAGTGATTGGCTAAGTGACCTCCCCCAACCAGTGATTGATTGAGTGATCCAATCCCTACCAGTGATTAACTGAGACCTCCCCAAACCAGTGATTGACTGAGTGACCACCCCCGACCAGTGATTGGCTGAGTGACCTCCCTGACCAGTGATTGATTGAGTGATCCATTCCCTACCAGTGATTAACTGAGACCTCCCCCCAAACAGTGATTGACTGAGTGACCTCTCCCCAACTAATAATTGATTGAGTGACTTCATCCCAACAAGTGATTGACTGAGCGACCTCCCCCAACCAGTGACTGACCTAGTGACCTCCCCCTACAAGTGATTGGCTGAATGACCTCTCCCAACAAGTGATTGGCTAAATGACCTCTCCCAACAAGTGATTGGCTGTATGACCTCTCCCAACAAGTGATTGGCTGAATGACCTCTCCAAACAAGTGATTGGCTGAATGACCTTTCCCAACAAGTGATTGGCTGAACGACCTCTCCCAACAAGTGATTGACCGAATGACCTCCCCCCAACTAATAATTGATTGAGTGACTTCATCCCAACCAGTGACTGACCAAGAGACCTTTCCCCCAACCAGGGATTGACTGAGTGACCTCTTCCCAATCAGTATTTAACTTCCCAGCCAGTCCTGGGAAAACATGTACAATAATATTGACCTGTGCGATAACCCAAGTTCAGTTGCACCAATAACCACACAGCGTTAGTAACTTAAAGCACCTTCTACCATGTGTAGGTTCCTGAGCATCAAGTACCTGGAAAAATAATAATACAATCCTGTATCTGGCATTGTGTGCGTGACTTTCACCTTCCCCTTCAGATATGTTCACACGACGCATTTTGTTGTTGGTTTTTCAATGGAATCGCATCTGCTGCAGATAAGCCCCAGTCTGGAACTGTACAAGAAATTTCCTTAAACTTCTAGAAACGTCTTCAAAATCCAATCCCAAAACACAGCATGAATTGGGCTGCATTGTAACTAACTGCCACCGTGGTTGAGTACTGTTCCATTTTTTTGTTTGCAGTGGTCCTGATAACCTCATTGTTGGTAAAACGGCCTCATCTGTTGCAATGTTTTGTGTCCTTTGACCTTCAGCTTTTGAGTCTTGTACATTAAACTGTGTCTGTGCCGTCTATATCCCCCCTGGGACCCTCACACATCTCCTCTGCATCCTGAGCCATATGCAAAATGCAAATAGTTGCGTTGCCGGCGGATCGATGCACAGGATGACGGCCGCGGCTTGTGCCGTTCCTATAAATCCATAAGCCCCCCCCCCCATATCACACAGCGGCCGCACATGCCCACCACACTGCTTGTCGTTAAGTAATATCATTTTAATGAGTTGGAAATGACCTAAAAAACTGTATTTGCTTGTTAAATGTTCCGGCGCGTTTTGGAGCCTTCTATAAAGATCTGTTTTATATTTTTTTTTTTAAATTGAACGGATTGGGATAGGAAGATGGCGGCTGGTTGTTGTGATCTGTAATTGTCAGCTGTTTGATCCAGAGCTTCATTGTAACAAAGAATAATGGCCTGGCCTATCTTCATTTTACACTGGCACATTAAAGGATGTAATGCGGCTCGTAAGATAGTGATGCTCGGCACATAATGGCGCCTGTAATTGCCTGTTTTCAATCACCGCGCCGCAGCCCTACGTTCTATCATCTTTCCAGAAATGCAGCTGATCATAAAACTGTCAAATAATGACATAAAATACACACAAATTAACATTTTTTAATGAGTACGATGCCAACGCGCCGGATTCCCGAGCCCGGCAGCCAAGCCATAGAATTAAAATCTGGATGTAATCTTATAGGGCGTTCCATGAATTGCCCCCATTCCCTCCCACCACCACCACATACTAACCAGGCATGGGGTCTTCATGGGGGCTTCATGGGGTCTCATCGGAAATATAGAACTTTATTTCGTTTGGTCAATAGTATGATCAGAGGAAGGCTTCCCTAAAATTGCCCCAAACAATGGTGGGACGTAAGTTCCCCGGGTCTGACACAGAGTCTTGTGGCAAGGTCCTTCTCCTTATGCTCTTGGTCTTGTTTCTTCCCCCTCCAGCTAGTGCTGAGATCTAAAGTGCAGTCTAGAGGGGAAGACTAAGGACTAAGAGAAGAAGGACACAGGCAGCGTTGTGTCATACCAAGAAGTCATTAAGGTCCCCAAAACTTTCTGGGGGACTCCCCAATGAGCTCCCAAGACAACAACTCAACCCTACTATGAGGCAAGCTTCTAGAGACTCCTCATGGTGACCATTCATGGAGGCAAGAGTTCTCACCTAGCCATTAGGTTCCTGCTCTCGTCAGCACTATAATTGTTTTGTTTCTTATAGAACCCTGACCTACTTGGCAGACAACCCTCATGTCTTAAAGCTCGTCCCCCTATGTGTAGGTAACTGAGCTGTAGAGTACTTAGTACCCTGAAAAGGTGCCATAGTTCTCATTGCATTACTCATGTTTGACCTTTGCTTCTGTACCCATTTCTGAATTTGTCCTGACCTTGGCCTGATGTTTTGAGTCTGAACCTGCCCTGACCTCTGCTTAATGACTGTATAGACAAAGAACCAGTCCTGACCTCTGTGGTATGATTGCTTGACTCTGAACCTGTCCTGACCACTGTCTGATGACCCTATTGCATCTGAACCTATCCTGACCTTTACCTGATGGTGATATTGACTGTTGACCTGTCCTAACTCTGCTTTGTGACCGTATTAATGCTCAATCTGTCCTGACCTCTCTTTGATGACTTTGTTGCCTCTGAACCTGTCCTTAACTTTACCTGTTTGTTTGAGTGTATTGACTGTGAACCTGTCCTAATAACTACCTGATGATGATATTGATTCTCAACCTGTCCTGACCTCTGTCTGCATTCACTCTTAAAGGAAATCTACCATTACCAAAAAGTTTAAAAAAAACTACATACTCACCTGTCCTCCTCTTCTCTAATCTTGACACGCCAGGATCACCAAGCAAAAAGACTCATAATTAGCAGCACAGAGACCAGGGACGAGAAGTCCGGTGCTTCGGGCTGCTAATTATGCACAGTCTTCAGGAGAGGAAGATGACGTCACACAGGGGTTGTGCATATTTAGCAGCCTGGAGCACCGGACATCTTGTCCCTGCCCTCCATGCTTCTGATTATGAGTCTTTTTTATAAGATCTTTTTGCTAGGTGATCCCACCGTTATAAGATTTTAGAAGACAAGCCAACCAGGATCAAGATGAAGAGGAGGAGAGGTAAGTATATAGTTTTTTTTTTCCTTTTTGGCAATGGTAGATTTCCTTAAACTTGTCCTGACCTCTGCCTGATGACTGTTTTGACTCTGAACCTGTCCTAACCTCTGCCTGATGACTGTATTGACTCTGAACCTGTCCTAACCTCTGCCTGATGACTGTTTTGACTCTGAACCTGTCCTAACCTCTGCCTGATGACTGTATTGACTCTGAACCTGTCCTAACCTCTGCCTGATGACTGTATTGACTCTGAAGCTGTCCTGCCCTCTGCCTGATGACTGTTTTGACTCTGAACCTGTCCTGACCTCTGCCTGATGACTGTTTTGACTCTGAAGCTGTCCTGACCTCTGCCTGATGACTGTTTTGACTCTGAAGCTGTCCTGCCCTCTGCCTGATGACTGTATTGACTCTGAAGCTGTCCTGCCCTCTGCCTGATGACTGTATTGACTCTGAACCTGTCCTGACCTCTGCCTGATGACTGTTTTGACTCTGAACCTGTCCTGACCTGTGTCTGATGACTGTGTTGACTCTGTGATGCCAATCATGACTTCTTCCATATTTATAAATGAGCATTTCCTGACCTCATCCTGTCTCCTGACCAGTTCTCAGAGTATGGTTTTGGTACTGAAGACTGGTGTCTCTGGTCCCACCTGGGTCAGCTGTCTTCTTACAGAGACTACTCCAAGAGGTAGTGACACGGTGGCTCCCTGCAGAGAAATCAGATCTCTGTATGGGGGTAAAGGGTAAATACTATTGTATCAGGGTTAAATCAGTGGGACCATAAATTGAATTTGGCAAAGGTCTCCAAACTCTCATGAAATCATATACCATCCCCAGGGTATGCTACCCCCCACCCCCTTCCATGGGGAATATCACTTTTTGACACTATCGTAAAACAGTTTTGTATTAAAAATAACAGAAATGTTCAAGAGGAAGGACACAAGTATATCAACCTTAGAAGACAAAACCGCCCCCCAAATTGTGGTCTCTCCTACTTTCCCGGTACTGCACAGTCATAGCAATGACTTGGTGTAACGTTACTATTACTATGATGATGTTATGCTGAGGTTTATGCGACTATTGAGTATGTCTATATTGTCTCTTGTAGAGTCGGACGTCGAGAACATGCGGATCCATTTATGGAGGAACTCAACCCAGGAGATGCCTCAGAACCAGAAGGAAGGGGAACCGGTAAGTGGAGAACATTATTTTGTAATAATTTGAAATACAAGCTGTAATTCCAGACACAACCACTGGGCAGGTGTGGAGCTGTTTCAGGAAAACAGACATCATTGTTTTCTAAATCACTATTGGGTGTTTCTGATCCACTCACATTGTAATGGGATCTATTGGTCCCTCTAGATCCAAGGACATACGTATAATTTACCTCTATGATACAGATTATTGGTGGACAGTGGAAAACAGCAGGACTGAAGATGTAATTGCGTGTTGTTTCCATCTCATAGATCTCATCATCTCTGATCTGTCTCATCTCTCTCTATGGGGCAGATTTACTTACCCGGTCCATTCGCGATCCAGCGGCGCATTCTCTGCGCTGGATTAGGGTCCGGCCGGGATTTATTAAGGTAGTCCCTCCGCCGTCCACCAGGTGGCGCTGCTGCGCTGAAGAGCATCGGAACGCACTGGAATACACCGAGCCAGGCTGAGTGAAGGTAAGTGCAATTTTCGGGACACATTTTTTTTTAAATGCAGCGGTTTTTCCGAATCCGTCGGGTTTCCGTTCGGCCACTCCCCCCGATTTCCACTGCGTGCATGCCAGCGCCGATGCGCCACAATCCGATTGCGTGCGCCAAAATCCCGGGGCAATTCAGGGGAAATTGGCGCAAATCGGAAATATTCGGGTAACACGTCGGGAAACCTGACACCTATGTGTCAGATACTAGTGAACGTTCAGAAGCTAAATAAAAGTGTATATAACCCTGTACCCTGATAATCTAAGCACATTGTCAGCACAGAGCATCTCATAGCACAGAGGGATCATGAAGTGTCTGCTTAAAGAGGCCCCGCCCACACTCTGGACCATCACTGAGCAATAGGAGCTAAAACACCAATAATACTGATTAAAACTGTAAATTAAGGGGTTAAAAATTAACTTTATTGTGTAAACATCACTAGGGAATTAAAATTTGAGAATTTTCTTTCATGGGGTAACCCCTTTAAAGTATCGATAATCGTAGACTGCCTATACTCCAGTAATCCTTCCTGCTCAAACCAATGTCAGGGATTCCACTAGGGAATCATTTAGAAGGGTTCAGCTTTCCTGCAGCTCCTCCGCAGGAGAACTGAGGAATTGCACTTTGCATATTAAAATTATTAGAGTTGTGAATGCAAATTTATTAGAAAATATTTTTAAATTTTTCAATTGATTTTTACAATAAAGGGATTTTCTGAGAGTCCAAAAATACCCCATTAACACACTAAAATAGCCACAAAGAGGCAGAAACTAAACCAAGGTCTTGGGACCTGAGATGACTCCTTTGTGACTTCATTTACCCTTCCATTATTGTATATGTGAAGACTAAAATTTTTGCAGTGGGGAAGGTTGTTCCTTAATTAAAGGGATGAACAGCGCCACACCTGTTCACTGGTCTTGGCTGGTATTGCAGACCTCATCACTTTTATGCTGCTAAACTGCAAAACAAAACCTATGGATGGATATAGAACATTTTCAAAAAGAGATCAGGCTCCTGTCTCTTAAAGGGGTTGTCCAGGATTATGAAAACAATGTCACACCTGTCCATGGGTGTGTTACAGTCTCATCTATTGACTTTCAAAATATTGCAAAACTACACATAACCTATGGAGAGATGTGCTCCTTTTTAAAAAAAATAGGCAGGTTTTCCTTAATTTTTTGGAAAAAAAAAAATCTTTTATAAAGGTTTTACTGCATTCGGTTTTAGACTAAAAAAAAATTTGGCGGCGATAAAAGGCAAAGTACTTACAATACGGAGCAGCATGACAATCCTCTTTTTATTTATATATATATATAGTATAAATATATTTTTTATTATATATATTTATTATTATATTATTTTTAATTATTATTTATAAATATATTTATATATTTCATAAAAATTTTAAACTAAAAATGTAAATATATATATAAGTATATAAATATAAATCTGTTTATGTTAACATTTTTTTTAAAAAATATATAAGTTATAAAATGAAGCGATGGGATCAAATTTCGGTCATTGGGTTGAATTAATTTATAGGATCCTATATACAGTATATTTATAGAACCTTATTCCTTCTGCCCGTCATTCCCAGGTGTAATACCCCAGTTCCTCCAGTGGGTGGCAGTGGAGAATTGTGCATCAACTTCCGAAAAATAAACAAATAGTTGGAGAAATCATTAAGTTCTCCATATTAACCAGTTCAGCGCCGCAGTCTGTAAATGTCACTGCTCTACAGGCGTTAATCCCCGGAGTGTGATGAATCTCGCTGTCAGCGATGTCCCGGCGCCGTGGATTTGCTTCGAAATGTAACATTTTGGGAGAAATCTTGCAGAAAAATGTTGTATCTAATCCTGATTTATGCAAGGAATTGCAATGAGGGGCTCAAGTTCTTAAAGAGACGGCAGAAGAAGCGATGGCGTCCGCGGAGGAATGTTAATTATGCGTCTGGGTGACGAGTCAGATGATAGCGATGATCCTATTGATAAGTGATCGCAGTGTAGAAGGGGACGTGACCTTGGGATATTACAGCGATGCCCTTCATGGATCTTATAGAATAGGCTGTTATCTGTAGTATAATTATTAATGGGTTCCTCTACCTGTAGGACATGATACTATGACCTCATATACAGCCCAAATTAAGGCTACATCTACCAACCTTTTACTAACAGGGACATCAAGGGTTAATGGGAATCATGTTTGGCTCTATAAAAACTTAGGGAGGGAAGGGCTCTAAAATATGGACCTTAGGATTCTGAATCATTTCAATACTTTATAGAAATTTAATTCACATTACCCCTGGCTCCCTGCCAGCAGTTTGTAGTGAGTACCGTGGGAAGGGCATCTGCAGTCTGTGTGTGTCTGTGTCTCCTCCTGCATTCTTCCTCTCCTCCATCCCCCCCCTCCCTCCCCCGCCGGCTCAATGCACATGACAGGAAGTGGGGAGGGAGCTGGATGAGTGAGGAGGAGAGGAGACTGAGACACAAGCACACACAGGCTGCAGCTGCCCTTTCTCCTGGACTGACCACATGCTGCTGACAGGGAACCAGGTAATGTAAAATAAACTTTTATAAAGTACTGAAATGATTCAGAATGCTGACAAAGGCATTTCTAAACTCAGCACAGCAGAGGCTATTGGAACCTGTCACCAGCTAAAAATGACATTCCTGGTGACAGGTGCCCTGTAATATGTGGTTGTATTTTACCCACATATTTTGGGGTCCCTTCTATGAAGTTTTCAAAGTCTTTGAAATGACAATTTGGAAACATCTTATCCCATAATTCTATGTTGTGCCATTCCTCTGTTATTCCTCCTTAAAGTTTTATGAATAAATTGCCAACGGGGTGTTTCCGTTCTCTTTGTCAAAGGGGTGTCTCCCTGTCTCTCCCATCATGTAACAAATGTGTATGGTAAAAGTGGGAGGAGTTGTCTCTTGTGCTCATAGGCGCCCCCTGCTGGGTAACAGACTGTTCTGGATGATGTGTGAGGGAGAGAAGTGACTACAGGTTTGTTCACCCATAGTATAATTTTCATTGTCCTTGCACCCATAGGTGGCGCTGTGACTGATTACGATGGAGACGGAATGCTGGACCTAATCTTATCCCACGGAGAGTCCATGGCACAGCCCTTATCTGTGTTCAAGGGGAAGCAGGTGAGACTCCATGGTTACTGTGACCACCACCCAGGGGGACCTGATCAGGGGAATAAATAAGCAACGAAATGGGCCCTTATCTAACACTAATCCACTATCCATGAAGAGGGGGGTGAGCCGTCTCATCATTGGACCCAAATCAGTCAGAAAGGGCAGGGACCCTCTGTTCTCCCCTAATATTAGGACCATGATGCTTTGCAACAAGGTAAGAACTTACTTGGGTATTGGCATTGCACTCATACAGTACCAGCCAATGAGCAACTAGCAAGTTTCCGAATTTTCATAATTTGCAGAGAAATAACTTTTCTCCATCAGCTTCGATATTTTCCTCACTTTCTCGGGATTAGATGTAAGTGAATTACCCGAAATGACTGTTACACACTGTAGATTATGTTCTAGACTGACTAATGCAATGAGTAGAGCGGGACATGGCACCAAGAGACTCCACTCCGCGCTGCAAGAACATTGAATATACATCACATGTATAGATCCATACAGCCAATAGGATGGGACCAGATGGTGCCACCCCCATAGCACTTGATATAGCACTTACTGCCTGGGCCAAGATACACAGTATACACATACAGGCAGCACATCTAGTAACAATTCAGACCGGTAAAATAGTATCTCACGTCACAGCGTAGGGTAAAGCTGGATCTTATGACTCCGGATCTTATCATCATAATCACAACTGTCTCAACCAAGATAAGAAGTTATCACACAAACTGCATCCCACCCCTGTGTGGGGCCAAATACTCTCACCAGGGGCGTTACTAGGAGAGGCAGGGCCCCATAGCTTTAGATTTCTGAATAGGGCCCCATTACCCCTCCAAAAAATATACATATTTGTATACTCACACAAGTGATTGACAATCACAAACATTTATACACTCTTATATACACACATTTATATACTTATGCTGTATTCAATATATACACACCATGTACACACATAAACACACCACATATACATACACACAGCAAATACACACATACATACAGTACCATATACATCCATGAAGCATATACACATATACATACAACATGTGCACACATACACACAATACTACATGAACCCATGCAGAATATACACATCACATATACACACAGCAAATACACACATGCAATGTCATATACGGACATACAACATATACACACACATACAGTATATACACACTATATGCACACATACAACATATATACACATACACACAGTACTATATACGCCCATGCAGCATATGCACATCCCATATACACACACAGCAAATGCATATATACATACATACAATACCATATATGGACATACAGAATATACACATACATACAGTATATACGCACTATATACACACATTGAACATAAACACACCACATATGCATACATACAGCATATACACACATATATACAGTATATACGCACCATATACACACATTGAACATAAACACACCACATATGCATACATACAGTATATACACACATATATACAGTATATACGCACCATATACACACATTGAACATAAACACACCACATATGCATACATACAGCATATACACACATATATACAGTATATACGCACCATATACACACATTGAACATAAACACACCACATATGCATACATACAGCATATACACACATATATACAGTATATACGCACCATATACACGCATTGAACATAAAAACACCACATATGCATACATACAGCATATACACACATATATACAGTACTATATACACCCATGCAGCATATATACATCATATACACACACAGCAAATACACACACACATACATACAATAACATATACATACAGCATATACACACACATACAGCATATACACATCCAATTCCTTAGATGCTGGGCCCCCCTGACACTGTGGGCCCCTCTAGCGGCTGCTACCCAGATAGTTATGCCCCTGGGTCCCACACAGGTGTGTAAGGTGCATTAGCTACCTGAATACTACAGCAGATCTGGATTGTGTGACTCAATTATCACTAATAGGCGGAAGATACATGACAGAATCCATGTTCCTCTCTTTCCTGAGACAAGATAAGCAAATTTACAAGAAACAGTCAAAATGTGTCATCAGGCAACACAGAAACTACAGAGCATCATGATCTTGGTAAATGATAATGGGCTCTACAGTGACAGAACCCCCGGGAGATGGGGGTCCAGTGACAGAGTTACGGGTCCATTTTACTGCCTGAGTCAGTAAAAGTCTCATAAAAAGTCCCATAGTCACTCTAGTACTGAGACTTTTTTGGGACTTTTTGAAAAAAAATTTTCCCAGACAGAAAATAGTCCATGAGTCAATGTAATGTATCTGTAGTAGCTGAACCCCAAAATAATGGACATAGAACTGTCCCAAGGAGCCCCCTAATGATGAATAGCCCCCTATATCTATAAACCTGACACCAGGTAACACTTCACACCAGGTAGATACAATCGTAGTTTACTGACTTGTTCTGACTTGGATTTACTATTACTATTTACTGACTGAGCTCAGAAATAGTTATTTAAACACTGTATTCAAAGAGTCATGGGGGCGGAGACAAGACCTGCTGTAGTCTCCTTGATGGCTAATGCCCCATAGTTCAGATACAACATCACAGGTCTCCTGCAGGTAGGTTATGACGATGTACCTGGACTATGGGACATGAGTCATCTAGGAGAGGACACCACACTGTGACTTTTCCCCGCCCCTGTGACTCCGTAGGTCGTTGGTCTTACACAGTCCGGGTATTTCAGAAATAAAAGGTCTCATTATGTCTTCCAGGGCTTGAAAAACCACTGGCTCAGAGTCATACCACGTACCAAGTACGGGGCTTTTGCCCGTGGTGCCAAGGTGGTCCTCTACACCAAGAAAAGTGGGGCGCATCTAAGAATTATCGATGGTGGATCTGGATACCTCTGTGAGATGGAACCAGTGGCCCACTTTGGTCTTGGTAAGTAACACATTAGATACGGAGATACTGAGAGACTGTATTAGTCAGAAGAAGACTTATGGTGGACAATGCCGATACATGTGATACCTCTACTCTCTAGGGGCCTCCAGTCCAGCATGGAAGGAGTTAATATCCCTTACCGAATAATCATGTGATGACTGTATATCAGCCCACGGATAGGCTGGTGATGCTGTACAGTCATTTGTCAGTCAATAAGGAGTTAAAATGCTCGTTATGTCTCTGGTCATGTGATGTCACACAGGTGCATGGCATGTTATATTAAAGAGAGTAATCCGAGCTGTTATATTGTGCACCTGTGTGACATCACATGACCAGAGATATAACGAGCCATGCACCTGTGTGACATCACATGACCAGGGATATAACGAGCCGTGCACCTGTGTGACATCACATGACCAGGAATATAATGAGCCGTGCACCTGTGTGACATCACATGAACAGGGATATAACAAGCTTTGCACATGTGTGACATCACATGACCAGGAATATAATGAGCCGTGCACCTGTGTGACATCAGATGACCAGAGACATAACGAGCCGTGCACCTGTGTGACATTACATGACCCGGGTTATAACGAGCCGTGCACCTGTGTGACATCACATGACCATGGATATAACAAGCCGTGCACCTGTGGGACATCACATGACCAGGGATATAACAAGCCGTGCACCTGTGTGACATCACATGACCGGGGATATAAGGAGCCGTGCACCTGTGTGACATCAGATGACCAGAGACATAACAAGCCGTGCACCTGTGTGACATTACATGACCAGGGTTATAACGAGCCGTGCACCTGTGTGACATCACATGACCATGGATATAACAAGCTGTGCACCTGTGTGACATCACATGACCAGGGATATAACAAGCTGTGCACCTGTGTGACATCAGATGACCAGGGATATAATGAGCTGTGTACCTGTGTGACATCACATGACCAGGGATATAACGAGCCATGCACCTGTGTGACATCACATGACCAGGGATATAACGAGCTGTGCACCTGTGTGACATCACATGACCAGGGATATAATGAGCCGTGCACCTGTGTGACATCACATGACCAGGGATATAACGAGCTGTGCACCTGTGTGACATCACATGACCAGGGATATAACAAGCTGTGCACCTGTGGGACATCACATGACCAGGGATATAACGAGCCATGCACCTGTGTAACATCACATGACCAGGGATATAATGAGCCGTGCACCTGTGTGACATCACATGACCAGGGATATAACAAGCTGTGCTCCTGTGTGACATCACATGACCAGGGATATAACAAGCTGTTCACCTGTGTGACATCACATGACCAGGGATATAACGAGCTGTGCACCTGTGTGACATCACATGACCAGGGATATAACAAGCTGTGCACCTGTGTGACATCACATGACCAGGGATATAATGAGCCGTGCACCTGTGTGACATCACATGACCAGGGATATAACAAGCTGTGCACCTGTGTGACATCACATGACCAGGGGTATAACGAGCCGTGCACCTGTGTGACATCACATGACCAGGGATATAACAAGCTGTGCTCCTGTGTGACATCACATGACCAGGGATATAACGAGCTGTGCTCCTGTGTGACATCACATGACCAGGGATATAATGAGCCGTGCACCTGTGTGACATTACATGACCAGGGTTATAACGAGCCGTGCACCTGTGTGACATCACATGACCAGGGATATAACGAGCCGTGCACCTGTGTGACATCACATGACCAGGGATATAACAAGCTGTGCACCTGTGTGACATCAGATGACCAGGGATATAATGAGCCGTGCACCTGTGTGATATCACATGACCAGGGATATAAAGAGCCGTGCACCTGTGTGACATCACATGACTAGGGATATAACGAGCCGTGCACTTGTGTGACATCACATGACCAGGGATATAAAGAGCCGTGCACCTGTGTGACATCACATGACCAGGGATATAACAAGTTGTGCTCCTGTGTGACATCATATGACCAGGGATATAACGAGCCGTGCACCTGTGTGACATCACATGACCAGGGATATAATGAGCCGTGCACCTGTGTGACATCACATGACCAGGGATATAATGAGCCGTGCACCTGTGTGACATCACATGACCAGGGATATAACAAGCTGTGCACCTGTGGGACATCACATGACCAGGGATATAACGAGCCATGCACCTGTGTGACATTACATGACCAGGGTTATAACGAGCCGTGCACCTGTGTGACATCACATGACCAGGGATATAACAAGCTGTGCACCTGTGTGACATCAGATGACCAGGGATATAATGAGCTGTGTACCTGTGTGACATCACATGACCAGGGATATAACGAGCTGTGCACCTGTGTGACATCACATGACCAGGGATATAATGAGCCGTGCACCTGTGTGACATCACATGACCAGGGATATAACAAGCTGTGCTCCTGTGTGACATCACATGACCAGGGATATAACGAGCTGTGCTCCTGTGTGACATCACATGACCAGGGATATAACAAGCTGTGCACCTGTGTGACATCAGATGACCAGGGATATAATGAGCCGTGCACCTGTGTGATATCACATGACCAGGGATATAAAGAGCCGTGCACCTGTGTGACATCACATGACTAGGGATATAACGAGCCGTGCACTTGTGTGACATCACATGACCAGGGATATAAAGAGCCGTGCACCTGTGTGACATCACATGACCAGGGATATAACAAGCTGTGCTCCTGTGTGACATCATATGACCAGGGATATAACGAGCCGTGCACCTGTGTGACATCACATGACCAGGGATATAATGAGCCGTGCACCTGTGTGACATCACATGACCAGGGATATAATGAGCCGTGCACCTGTGTGACATCACATGACCAGGGATATAACGAGCCGTGCACCTGTGTGACATCACATGACCAGGGATATAACGAGCCGTGCACCTGTGTGACATCACATTACCAGGGATATAACGAGCCGTACACTGGTGTGACATCACATGACCAGGGATATAAAGAGCCGTGCACCTGTGTGACATCACATGACTAGGGATATAACGAGCCGTGCACTTGTGTGACATCACATGACCAGGGATATAAAGAGCCGTGCACCTGTGTGACATCACATGACCAGGGATATAACAAGCTGTGCTCCTGTGTGACATCATATGACCAGGGATATAACGAGCCGTGCACCTGTGTGACATCACATGACCAGGGATATAATGAGCCGTGCACCTGTGTGACATCACATGACCAGGGATATAATGAGCCGTGCACCTGTGTGACATCACATGACCAGGGATATAACGAGCCGTGCACCTGTGTGACATCACATGACCAGGGATATAACGAGCCGTGCACCTGTGTGACATCACATTACCAGGGATATAACGAGCCGTACACTGGTGTGACATCACATGACCAGGGATATAATGAGCTGTGCACCTGTGTGACATCACATGATCAGGGATATAACGAGCCGTGCACCTGTGTGACATCACATGACCAGGGATATAACGAGCCGTGCACTGGTGTGACATCACATGACCAGGGATATAACGAGCTATGCACCCGTGTGACATCACATGACCAGGGATATAAGGAGCCGCGCACCTGTGTGACATCACATGACCAGGGATATAACGAGCCGTGCACCTGTGTGACATCACATGACCAGGGATATAACGAGCCGTGCACTGGTGTGACATCACATGACCAGGGATATAACGAGCTATGCACCCGTGTGACATCACATGACCAGGGATATAAGGAGCCGCGCACCTGTGTGACATCACAGGACCAGGGATATAACGAGCCGTGCACCTGTGTGACATCACATGACCAGGGATATAACGAGCCGTGCACCTGTGTGACATCACATTACCAGGGATATAACGAGCCGTGCACCTGTGTGACATCACATGACCAGGGACCAGTGATTATCCACAGAAAGTAAACAATGAATCTTCCTATAGCAGGACAGCAAGCAGAGATGTACAAAACCAGTACAGAAATCACATTGGAAAATTCTATACCTTTTCATTACACATACAATTTCAATTATTTGCTGAAAGTGGGCGACGCCTCTAACCCTAAAACTAACTTTAACCCTAATGAAAAAATATTCTGAAAACGAACATAACGAAAAAGGACCTTTTCATTAAAAAATAAATCAGTGTTTTACGGATTCTACCAATCGCTAGTTTTGTCCAGTAACATCCATTTTCAAGATGCTACACGGTGGTGATACATTATTATTGGTATTTTTGTCATAATGACAGATACATCCCCCTACAGCCACATGAATTCCTTATGTACAGCCTTATGTGGGCCCCCCCAGCAGCTCTGGGCCCCAGCACTTGCCCAGGTGTGCCCAGTGCTGGCGCCGGCCCTGCCTCAGATAACAGTACAGAGAGGCTTTGCTCTGTACAATAATATGTGAAGAGATCTTTAAAGGAGCTCCCCGGCTTCCATCCCTGCCCCCCCCTCAGATGACTACAGTGACCTTATAGTACAACTCCCTGTCTGCTCTGATCAAACTCCATCTTCACTGTGATTTCTCTATCTCTGTGTTGTGACTATTATCAATCCCATGATGCCTCATCATAAGATCAGGTAGAAAGTTAGAGCCAGTCCCATCTCTGCCTGCTGGGAGGACAGTGTTATTATCCTACTCTCTAACATCCTCCATAGTTAGGACTGGTACCTACCTGAGATGGCGACCTCCCCAGAAACCATAGAAAGATGGAGGTTACCATGAGATCACATGACCCTAAGGAATATTTACTAGAGTGCCCCTTTAAGGAAACCTGGATATAATGTATCATATGAATAGAACTTGGCCCAAACGTAGAGATCCAGATTTCTCCCACATTTGTGATTTATGGACGTGTCGAAGCTTCACCCTGTTATCGGGTCGTCTCCTTCTCCCCCGCCTGCTCTCAGCCGCTCCCTCCCACATGGCCGCCCTCTGCCTCAGCTCTTGGCTCCGGCCTCACCTCCCACTTTGCGTCTCGCATTACGTATCGGAATAGCAGATGGGATCGGAGCTGGGACACAGATCAGGGATGAGATCATTCGATGGTGCCTGATATTACCCAAAATTTAGAGGAAATTCACTTTTTGTTTCGTTGCACCTGAATTTGTGCTTTTTTTTTTTATAGTATTTTGTTCATTACATTTTATTCATTTTTATTATGATTTTTACTATAATTACATGTGTTACACGGATTATTAATATTATTTATCAGTTATTTTATCATGTTTTTATTACATATTTTTATGTTCTCTTTCTTTATAATTCGTTACCCCTCCCCGCCCCCCAGTTTTTAGGTTTATCATGATAAATTGTATCGATCGATCCATTTTTAGATAAAAATTGCTAAAATACACCCCCCCTCCCCCATCCCCCACATCTGTCGTGACCCATTTATTACATCATTAATGACAATGGATGATGAAGCGGACAATTGATTTTAATCTCTTACCATTAATTTCATGGGAGGAGAAAAAACTGGTAATGACTGAACACAACATCAGTTTATTTACATGTAAATGCTAATGGGGCAGTACATTCGGGTTTTTGTTGCTTTTATTTTTTCATGTATTTAAAGGGACAGTATAATGTATGATGTTGACTTCTAGAAAACCCCTTTAAGCATCAAGATGCCGCGCCTTTTTATGGGCAGGTCACTCCCATAATACCAGAGGAAAGTGCAGCCTATCTTTTTTTCTCTTTCTTGTGGAAATATATTAAAGGGATTGGCCAGTCTTGTACATAAATTGCCCATGTGCGTTTAATGCCTTAATAATATTTCCTGAATGTTCATCAAGTGGTTCAGCAATCCTACTACTTACTTTTGTGCTGTGTGCAGTCTCTCCGTGATTCTTTGTTTACATGTCTGAGCACTGATGAGTAGGAGGAGGTGTAGCAGGAGAGTTATCAGCTCTCTCCTCACTCTGCTCTCTCCACTCACTTTATCTCATCCAATCACTGATATATTCCTCCTGAGCCAATGATTTTGGCTTTGGTCAACCATGATTGGTCCATGTTGCTGTTGCCAGGCTTTTATGGTGTAAGGAATCTGGACTGCTGTGATGTAGGTGAGCCAGGAATGATAGCGCCCTCTTCTGGGCTGTAATATGTAAGGGGAGTCCCACCTTGACCAGTCTGGTTATGTGTGTGGGCCCAGACCTCCCTGGGGGATAGGATGTAATCACCATCACTGGAGGGCTGAGTCTGTACAATCGTCTCCTGATTGCATGGAAGGTTCTGCAGACCATGGGGCATATTTATCAGGACCTCTGCGCACCGCCACTGGTGCAGAGGCCCTGAAATAATCGCAAATGCTAGCTTATTGCTAGCTTTTGCGATTATTTTCCCCAATCCGCCACCTTCACGCCAGTGGGGCGTGAAGGGGCGTGAAGGGGGGGCGCGGCCGGCCGAGCGGGGGGCGCGGCCGGACGGGAGTGGGCCGGCGCGGGGCGTTACTGTCCCCGCGCCTGCGCACTCGCTGCTGCCGGCGACTTTTCATACGTGAAAAGTCGCCGGTTGCGTTTTTTTCTACGCCAGGCCCTGCCTAGTGTAGGATAAACGCTGCGCAACTGGCAGCCCGATACATCAAGAGGCAGAAGCCTCTTCATGTATCGGGCTGCGAATTTGCAGCGGCGGGGCTATCATACGCTGGCGCACGAGCACCAGCGTATGATAAATATCCCCCCTTGTCTCTGAGCACATGGATGACTTGCTTGAAGCTTCCCAATTATTGGGTTTCGAGGCCAAAGTAGCTGTCACTGTCACAGAGAGCGTCCTTTCTAGTTAAGGGTTGCACTGTGATTATTCTCCCAAATCTATCATCACTTATATAAGCTAAGTATACAGTCAGGGAGCCTAAATTTTCATTGTGTTATAAGAACCTGCCTGATTATTATTAGTAATAATAGGAAACTTACCATCAAATCCATCCTGATAAACCAGGGACATTGCTCATAGACCCAGGCACAGGGACTGTGATATCTTCTTATATGTGTTATCCATGGCCTCCTGCCTTCTAACATCAACTTTTATAATTATGATAATTAGCAAGAAGGGCTCATGGGGGAATTATTACAGTCCCTCCGTGTTGTAGCTACCCAGGTTTTTACATTGTCTCCCCCTCTCCCCTGCTCCCTCAGCACTTCCCCTTCCTTCTGCCTGATCACAGTGGGAGGGGGACATTCTCTGTGCACACTGTAACAGCCGGTGAAGCTAAACAACAGGCGGGAGTGCCCCTGGTTTATTATGATGGATTTTAATAATAGATTTCCTTTAAGAGTTTATATCCCCCTGTATAGAGCCTGTATGGTACAGTCCATGATACGAGAAGATCCGATCCCTGTAATGGGTGACACATATAGACAAGGGAGCGATCTATACATTGACTAGTGCTTTTCTTTTTGTTTTGGATGGGGTGTCCCTTTAATAATTGAGGAACGGTATAAAACGACTAAGACGTGGTCATTTACGTGGAAATACATTTCAGGGGGTGGAGCTCCTGTAGGTCTATTCTGGGTCTCGTTCTGAGTAATCGATCCCGTCTCCTCCATCTCGGCCGATCACGAGGCGTCCATACGGTAGAAGTGTCCTGCTGCAGAAATCGCAGGACCCTCAATCATTACAGGTCCTGTTACTGGCACCACATTCTTCATCTGCGGTCACGGGCAGCGGAGACGCCATTTAATCCCTTTAATAAGGGATCACATGGAATTACCGGGCCGGGATCTAATACATAGATTAATAACTTCTGGGATTGGGAAAATCTCATTTAAGGGAAGATAAAATAGAGCTGTAAATAGGGCGACACATAATGATGTGTTACATTATTACACCACGTGTAGGATGGGAAGTGTGAATGGAGCTCAACCCTTAAAGGGACGCTGCACCATTTTCCTGGCTCTAACTGGTTTTTACAAATTTCTGCAATTTTTTTTCTGTTTTGCACCTAGAAATTAGTGGCTCAATATATTCACAACCTTTCTAACAAGGCAGCTCAGATACAGCAATACAGCTCCAGCTATGGTGGATACCACTTTTATAGCAGCTTAGATACAGCAGCTCAGCTCTATGTAAGGTGGATACCTATATATTGGCAGCTTAGATACAGCAGCTCAGCTCTATGTAGGGTGGATGCCTACGTATTGGCAGCTTAGATACAGCAGCTCTGCTCTTTGTAAGGTGGATAACTATCTATTGGAAGCTTAGATACAGCAGCTCAGCTCTATGTAAGGTGGATGCCTATATTTTGGCAGCTTAGATACAGCAGCTCAGCTCTATGTAAGGTGGATGCCTATCTATTGGCAGCTTAGATACAGCAGCTAAGCTCTATGACAGGGGGATGCCTATCTATTGGCAGCTTAGATACAGCAGCTGAGCTCTATTTATAGTGGATGCCTAACTATTGGCAGCTTAGATACAGCAGCTCAGCTCTATGTAAGGTGGATGTCTATGTATTGGCAGCTTAGATACAGCAGCTGAGCTCTATGTAAGGTGGATGCCTATATATTGGCAGCTTAGATACAGCAGCTCAGCTCTATGTAAGGTGGATGCCTATGTATTGGCAGCTTAGATACAGCAACTCTGATCTATGTAAGGTGGATGCCTATCTATTGGCAGCTTAGATACAGCAGCTAAGCTCTATGTAAGGTGGATGCCTATATATTGGCAGCTTAGATACAGCAGCTCAGCTGTATGTAAGGTGGTTGCCTATGTATTGGCAGCTTAGATACAGCAGCTGAGCTATATGTAAGGTGGATGCCTATATTTTGGCAGCTTAGATACAGCAGCTCAGCTCTATGTAAGGTGGATGCCTATCTAATTGCAGCTTAGATACAACAGCTCAGCTCTATGTAAGGTGGATGCCTATATATTAGAAAGCTTAGATACAGACATTCAGCTCTATGTAAGATGGATGCTTATGTACAGCTTAGATACAGACATTCAGCTCTATGTATGGATAGATATGTCTATAATATTGTATATATACCAGTTGTACACAGTGAGAAGTGATTCCTCTCCAGTTACATCCTTGGAGGGGAGCGTGTCTTGCAACAATGCATCATAAATCACAGTGCAGAGAGCAGGGGGATTCATGATACTTACACTGCCAGACATTATTGGGGTTATCCCACATAACAAATTAGGCCCTATCCACAGGACTGATCAGTGGGGGTCTCAGTGAAGAGATCCCCACAGATCACGAGAACATGGGGTCCGATATACCTGTTATATTAGTGACATGTACAATGTCTAGTCTCTCTATGATAGCATTGTGTGTACATTAAGTGGAGCTAAACTACTTACCCATCTCTTTAGTGTGATATAAATGAGTTATTTTATCTTCTGTTACAAAAAATATTGTTCCTACTGGATACATTCAGCCCCACACAATGGGGGTCATTTACTAAGGGCCCGATTCGCGCTTTCTCGACGTGTTACCTGAATATTTCCGATCTGCGCCAATTTTCTCTGAATTGCCCCGGGATTTTGGCGCACGCGATCGGATTGTGGCGCATCGGCGCCGGCATGCACACGACGGAAATCGGGGGGCGTGGCCGTAAAAAAACCCGACTGATTCGGAAAAAAAAGTGTTGCTCGACACGCGCTTACCTGCACCCAGGGTAGGACGGTGAACTCTGATGCAATCCGATGGTCTTCAGCGCAGCAGTGACACCTGGTGGACGTCAGAGGAACTGCCTTAGTGAATCGCTGGAAGACCCGAGTCCTCCGCAGAGAACGCGCCGCTGGATCACGAATGGACCGGGTAAGTAAATCTGCCCCAATGTGTTCCCCATTATCTGTGTCCTGACATAAACCTATGAAACCTAATGTTCCGCTCCATTCATTGTGGATTTGTAGCCTGGTAACTGTGTCACTGATGGAACGTACGGGGATGCTGAAATTCAGAGACTATTTTTTCTGGAAATATCCCCATTTGTTTTACACGTAGGTAACAATGTTATAATGACCTCATGAATTTCCAAATATCAGGACCTCAGAGCTCATCTAGTCCAGACCACGTTATGTCAGGAAATAGGGTCTTATCCAGAGAACTTGATCCCAATGAGAAAAATTAATGGCCCCAATCTTCATTACATAGGACTGAGTTTTACGGTCCTTTCTGAGATGAAATATCTCTATTTTTCGGGTAAATGCCCTTTCCTCGGTAATAATTCACGGTAATCAGCCCTGAAGCTGGAGGCAAATCTATCAGGCTTAGCTTTAAGAGACGGGTTTTGTGAATGAAGTCATATAATATTTTGCCAGGACCTTCTATTAATGTCTGATAGTTGGATCGAAGGCTACGAGGGACTGTAGAAATTTCAATCAATCCGACTTAGACAAAGCCTCTTGTAGACAGGTCTGTTTCATATCAGAAATGTTATGCACTGCAGCCATGGAATTAGGTGAACCCCACATTTTAATGGGATATATTAAGAAAAAAGGGGGTAACATAGCAATCTTAGGTCCCTGTTATGCTGTTTGTTTATGTTACCCAGAAAAAAGGATCATTTTATTGTTTATTCCCTTTTAATGACCCATAAAGCAGTTTGCAGGCTTCTCATTTGCTCCTCAGGGGCGGGGCTCTATGCAGGTTCTTTCAACCTAATGCAAATGAGAGTTGTGTTACCTCCCCCAAGCTTCCTGTAGAAGCTGCATGTGATGTCTCTATGATAGGAGACAAGATAGGAGACCAATGGATGATCGGGGCAGGGCCCACATCTAACCATCATGATAACCAGCTGTTCCCCAGTCCTAAACAGAACCCACAAGGCAGAATCTGTTGTCTTGGCTTGGTGAAGTAGCCAAATGCTGTAATTGAGGAAACTGTGAATGGGTTGGGTGTAAGAGGTCCATTTTGGCGACCCGGCCCCCATCCCTGTGCATTCATCCAGGTCATCAACCAGAAATGTAACAACTAATTATCACATCCCGATTGTCATGTCTATGGGGTCAGCTTGAGATTGGGATTTAATCTGAAATATTTTTTCGTTAGATACTCTTGTGTGTGGATTTACCAGGGGATTAGAGTTCCCTTAGACTTTTTGCACTCATCTGTAACCTCAGCAGATCTGTCAGACTTCATGCCAAAGATAGTGCATTAAACTGTGACAATGAATGGGCCGCCATCAGAGGGGGTTTAGTGTGACTGTGTTCAGGGGGCCCTGAGGAGGAGAAGGGGCCCCAAGTTACAGAAAACACTCCTCTCCTCCCAGGGGCTTGGACTCACTGTGAACACAGGGCCGGATTATCATTCAGTGGGGGGGTTGGGGTCCCACAAAATGTGCCAGTTAAGGGCCCCAAACTTCCAAGCGGCGGCCCTGGAAATGCCAATTTATCATATTATTACTCAGTAGTATCCACCAAGCACCAGGTCCATTCCATAAAGCCAGAAATCCATTGCACAGTCCAAAAAACCTGAATAAAAAAAAACCCTAGAGATTTAAAGGAACCCCCAATAACCCCTATCATGATGGAATAGGTTCAGTCTGAAAACCTCAACAAAACAATGGGGGTCATTTACTAAGGGCCCGAATCACTATGTTTCATCGGGTTTCCCGAAAAGTACCGATTTGTGCCGAATTGCCCCGGGTTTTTGGCGCACGCGATCGGATTGTGGCGCATCGGCGCCAGCATGCATGCGACGGAAATCGGGGGTGTGGCTGTCGGAAATCCCAACGGATTTGGAAAAACCGCCGTATTTTTTTTTAAAAAATGTGTTGCTTGACACGCACTTACCTGCACCCAGCAACGGACGGTGAACTCCGACGGACTTCAGCGCAGCAGCAACACCTGGTGGACATCGGGCACACGGCCTTAGTGAATCGCCGGAAGACACGATTCAGCGTTGGAGAACCCGCCCCTGGATCGCAAATGGACCGGTTAAAGTAAATCTGCCCCAAGGGGTGGGAGACAAAGCCTTTTCCCTTTGGGTCTACAGACTTTAGAATCAAGACCCTGGAGAATCTCAGGAGGAAGGGTGAGAACAGGCAGTGGGGTCAGGTGTATCTCATATGTCACCCCAATGGTGGTTGTAGAAATTGCACAAGCCAAGCGATTGCTTGGGGCCGAGGAGATTAGGGGAACCCCACACTGACGTCCTCAGCAGGGACAGAGTATAAAACTTGCTCTTCCATTCAGAGCGGAGTAATGGGCCCCATTATACCTTTGCTTTGGACTATAGAAACCCACCCTTGGTTCTACTCCTACTCCTATGTCACATTGAGGACCCATTTTACAAATGTGTTATCAATATTTTTACCCCAGAAAACCCCTTTAACAATATGGAAAGTTGGTGGAACTGCCCTAAGACTGTAAACGCTGCCATATTCTCACAAGAAGAAAAAGATACAATACCACCGAAAGACACAGGGGCACATTTACTTACCCGGTGTTCCGGGATTCACTAAGGTCATGCGCCCGATATCCTGCATGTGTCACTGCTGCCCCGAGGTCCGCCGGAGTTCACCTTCTTCTTCCTGGTGCATATAATTTTTTAATTTCCGTGGTTTTTCTGAATCCGTTGGGTTGTCCGATGGCCATGCCTCCCAATTTCTGTTGCGTGAAAGCCGGCGCCGATGCGCCACAAACCGAATGCATGCGCCAAAATCCCGGGGCAATTCAGTGCAAAACTGAAATATTCGGGAAACCCAACAAAAGTGCGGCATTCGGACACTTAGTAAATGAGCCCCACAGTGTAAATTAGACAAATATATACTTGAGGTATAGGTGGACTAAGAAGGTCAGTTACCCATGACTTGTCCTGTAGATCTAAGCTGGTTCCCATGTTCTCCATGCATTATCTACATCATTGTCTGTTTTGCCTTTATGAAAAGAACAGAAAAATTCTTAGAAATCTGAATTCACAAAACCAAATACTTGAGTGTCTACTTTGAATTGGATGCCAATGACGTCTTATACAAATCCCGGGGTTTTAGACCGATATTTATAGATGTTGATTTTTCCTGACGTCTCCGACCAGGAATGAATCCACATTCTCTCCGTAAAATCCCTGTAGTTATTTTATTTGCATTGTGATTATTATTACGGCTTGAAGATCGTTCCTTCGACTTCCCAGTATGGTGGAAGAAGTCTATTGTCATTATAGCAAGTTCTCAGATTTCGGCTTTATTGGCTCAGAACTGAAAAGGAGAGGGCGATAAAACTGTAGGAAACTCCAGCAACTCAATTTATAGTTCGCGTTGCCGATCCATAAAAACTCAAAGAATCAAACGATATTATAATGTATCGGGAAATAATTATGGGCAGGTTCTGCTCGTCTGGGCTGAATTGCCCCATATGATGACTGTTTTTAATAACGCGGGAACAAGCGAATGTTATAATGTCAGTAACTGGGAGGCTTTCACATCGAGATTGTGCTCCGTCGATAATCAGCTCTGCCCTCACATCCAGAAACATCTTGATTCCATTTGCTTTTTCTCTTCCAGGCAAGGATGAGGCGAGCAGCTTGGAGGTGACTTGGCCTGATGGCAAGATCTTTACCCGAGGCATCGCTGAAGGGGAGATGAACTCTGTATTGGAAATTGCATATCCCCTTGAGGAGGATAGTGTTACCAAACCCACGGCTATAGAGGTGAGGTTTTGGGGCGATCGTGGCAGCATGATATGTTATGATTCATTGTAGCATGGTGAATATAGTTTTGTGCAAAATAAAATGCAAGAGCTTTGTAGACTCACCGGTCCCATCATCACGAGCAATGGCTCCGCATCCACAACAACTTTCGAAGTCCATTGCCCCAATAACCTTTGACTCTTGCCCATCCTATAAATCCTTCATCGACGTTCTCCCTAAATACTGCCACCACAAGAACATCTCTCATGTCCGCTCCTTCCTTTACCCAAGTCTACAAATTGCATTTCCATAATTCATCGCCCCCCCCGCAGAGACTTCTGCAATACTCCCCCTCCAATCTACTCTTAACTTTGCTGCCTACCAAGTACATCTCTCTCCTCATTTCTTATCCACCTCGTGTCTCCACTGCACAACTTACTAAAAATCTCAACAATGCCACACAAAGTTGTCCACAACTGGTCCGGCCCATACTTCTCTAATCACCCTTCACCGTCCCACACATAATCTCCGATCCTCACCAGAACTTCTCTTCTGCTCTCCTATTATCCACTCTCCTGCAATGTTGACACCTAAGTAGCTCCCTCTTCAGGTTTTCCTTCTGGAAGGCAAAAATACTCTGTGTCATAGGAATGACATTTTTGGTAAGGGACATTTGATCCAAGAATTTATTTTTTAGGTCGGGAAAGAATATTTTCCCTACGTTGGACTAGTTGACATCAGCCCGTCAACCATTATGATAACCATTATAATCAATCATTATATTGGTTTTGCCTGCCTCTCAATCCACAACCTAGGATTATGAGTGGAACTTGATGGATCTGCCTTCACCAATCATATTTACATACCCTCCCTAATATATTTTAGGAGACAAACATGTGATAGCCATACAAGAGACAAGGTTAGACAGATATTGGAAACATAGGACTGGATCCTAATATCAGGGTCGGCTCCAGGTTTCAGGAGGCCCTGGGCGACAGAGCCTCAGTGGGCCCCTTTGCAGTGAACTCACATGGCGGCATTGATAATTCAGAAACTAAAACCGTCTCCTACCCTACAATATTCCCTAGTTTATCATCCCAAACAGCCCCCTCATGGCCTATGGATTTATTAATATAGCCCTCTCTTCCTCATGAATTCCTTATGTACAGCCTTATGTGGGCCCCCCCCCCCCCCCACATCAGCTCTGGGCTCCAACACTTGCCCAGTGCTGGCGCCGGCCCTGCCTAACAAAGAAGCAGGGACAGACACCTTTTTAGTGAGCAGGACCCGGGCCGCTCAGGCCCGGGTTAAGGGGAGGAGCTGTCGAGTAGCTCAATGCAGAGAACAAAGAGCTCAGCAGTGTGAGGATGCCCCCCCCCCCCCCCAGTACACTTGGAAAAACTACAGTGATACATGTAAATCCATATTTTACAGTCCTGCTGCTACTAAAAGTATGATTATACAGCTATCCAGGACAGTATCCAACACTGGCTGAAACTTTGCATGGGCAAAACTGCCGGCACAATCCCTTTAATCATCTTACCGACAGCCCAAAGTACTTCTACAATCCAAAGGCCATGAGGTCCTGCCTCAGTTATCATCTAATATCTGTAATAACAGGGTGAAGTCAGCTTATGTTAGACGCAAATAATTCCAATATATTCCACAAATGGCAAAAAAATGAGTTTCTTTATGAAATGTAGAGATATGTGGATGTACGGAGGAGGCTCTAGTCTTCGCGTCTCACATAGAGGTCAAACAAATGACATTTTCCGTACAGCTAATCACTTGACTAAATAAAACTGGGAAGGAAATTGCCTTTTGATCTTTTTCTTTCAATATGACAAAAATGATTATAATTTGCTTTTACCTCATTTATCTTTTTCTTCGCACAGTGCGGCCAGGGCTTCTCGATGAATGAAAATGGACATTGCGCAGGTAAATGAGGCTTTAATGTTCTCGAAAATAACACACCTGGATTATAAAAGGAGAAGTCATTATGTATACACATATTTCCTGCCTGGATGCCCAGTAAGCAAACGCTTGGGATAAAAACCCATAATAATCCATCTGTTTGACTGAATTGTCCTTCTGAGACAACGACGGGATCTGCAGAAAATGAGCAGTTTGCTGAATTCCAGGTCGTGAGGCTTTGAGATGACATTTTTGTTCTGAATAAATCACTTTACACATTTTTAAGTGAATTTTTTTGAGACATTGGAGAGAGTAGAGACCCAAATGTAGCTAGAAGCCTTCATATGGTCTAGATCAAGTCTTCTCAAACTTCTATGGCCCCATTGACCAAAGGTGAAGCCTGGTCCTACTCAACACCCATGCCTATGGTGGGACATGTAGAGTCTAGCTTGAAGCCTTCGTATGGTCTAGACCAAGTCTTCTCAAACTTCTATGGCCCCATTGACCAAATCAAGGTGAAGCCTGGTGCTACTCAACACCCATGCCTATGGTGGGACATGTAGAGTGCCCCCAGTACCAGCCTCATAGCCTTCTTCACTAAAACACAGCGGCCCTAGATAACAAGAGAGACCCCCGGTAACTTCAGCTGCACCTGGACACGTTTCATAGAGCCTTTACGATCCAGTTATGGACAATACACAACCAGTCACTAACACAGCCGATACAATGTTTGTCTTGAGCTTTAAAAAAATTAGACACAAAGCAAATTATTCTATTAAACATAAATGTAACTCTTCTCCCGTTGCACCAGCGCTGTTGGTGGTCCTAATGGGCTTTGTAGGTTGCATATTTTTGGGACACTTTGGTGATAGTAGAAACCCTATATAGCTTGAGGCTTCATTATGGTCTAGACTAGCTTTTCTCAAACTTATATGGCCCCATTGACCAAATCAAGGTGAAGCCTGGTTCTTCTCAGTCATCAACACCCACGCCAATGGTGAGACATGTAGAGTGCCCTGTCTACAAACCACAAAGTCTTCATTACCAAATGCCTCACAGAACCACTCAAAAGTTAGACCCAAAGCAAGCTACACTCCTGTTGTTCCAGTGCTTTTTGGTGGTCACAATGGGTTTTGCAGGTTGCTCTTCAGTGATGTATACATGACCATAGCAGAAAGTCACCAGCCTCAGCGACCAGTCAGAGAACCAGAGTAATGACGAATTTGCCAAGTTATGAGGTAGGATTATGGTAGGATTATGCTGACTACAGTGCTATGATTGTGACTGGTGGCAATGCGCCTGATACTTTATTCTATGCTTTTCTGTGTTCTGTGCCAATCCATGCCACCTAGGACTGTGGTTCTGTCTTGGGACTTTAAGGAGATTGGGGGCATGAAGTCAAAGCTTGGACTTATAAGTAATGCTCGGAGTAAGTCAGTGATTGAGGGCATAGACCTATATAATGACTAGGATCACAAAATGTAGACCATCGAAGCTTGAAGACCACTTGATTTTGCTACTTGATTCTCATCCTTGGGGGGGGGTACAACCTACTGGCTCACGAGAGGCAAACACTGACTCCACAGAGACAGAACATGGGTCACCATGAGTTAGGTTATATGTAGCTGTAGTTTCAGGCTGAGGTTCCTTGAACTCACCAATACAAATATTCTGTTAGACAACCATCCATCAATTCCCTAGGAAATCAACCTAAAAACTGGGTTGTCTTATGCTCGAATTTATATTATGTAACAGCCTTGGCTCACCATGAGAACCACAAATTGTTTGGCTCTGTTTGTCTTGTGCAATCCCAAAGAGTTGACTAGGAAGCAACTGGTCAATAGGAACACCTGTGGCATATGTTGGGCCTACCACAGGTGATTTTGACGGCTCACCCTTCAACCATAAGTAAGATTTGTTATAAAAATTGTAATATGTAGGATGTATCATCAACTAGATTCAATAATCTATAATATTGGAATCATCATATGAAATAGATCATCATTTAAATGATTTCTCTATTTACTTCCAAATTAAGATCTTTTGGGCCCATTATTATGTGTTAGAACTTGGGGCCCACCGGAGGATCCTCTGATGCTCTGGTGGGCCAGTCCGACACTGAGTAGGAATCTTGGTCACACGCATCAAGACCTTCAAATCATTGAATCATATTTGAGTTTAAAAACATTTTAAATTTTTGAGGAATATGTCGTTACAGAACTGGCAGTAATCTTGATCTTCTTCCGTTTTTTTAGATACTGATGAGTGCATACAGTTCCCGTTTGTGTGTCCCAGAGAAAAACCTATTTGCATCAACACATATGGAGGCTACAAATGTCGTCCCAACAGGAGATGTAACCGCGGCTTTGAGCCCAATGAAGACGGCACAGCCTGTGTTGGTAGGTCTATGCTGACAATGTTCTTAAATGTTGACTTGGATTTATTGGAATTGGAAAAAATAAAATATTATTCCGTACCTGACAAACTGATAGAAAGGGGCATTTGGGGCTTAAAATATTGTTAGCATATCCATAAAATAGGACCTATATATCAGATTGGTTGAGGGTCCAACATCCAGCACCCCCACTGATAATAGAGCCGGAAGCAGACAGCACCATTCTCTATTTAGTGGTCAGACCAGGTTACTGCAGATCAGCCCTTATTCACATTAATAGAAGCAAAGCTGCAGTAACTTGGGAAGCAGGTTCAATGAAGTCCAAAGGTTAAACCTCGGCAATTATTGATGTAGACTCTGGTGGCAATCATTTTTTATCTAAAGCTTTTCCCCCTCATACTTGTGTGGTAATTACAGAATAATCTTTATTTCTACTTTTTTCGACCCTTACTGTGCTACACATCACCTTACTGTGGACTGATGCTCTAATGATCCAATGATAGTGTTTAACACAGCGGCCAATCAGAGGAGGAAAAGAGCCTGAACCAACCAAACCAGGAGGCGTGTCTTAGACTCCAGAAGATTCTCTGTAGCTCAGCGATTGGCTGATCACAGCTAACTGACACTAACTGACTAACAACACATACTGAAAAATTTTGGACACTCTCTTTAAAAGTGTTCTCTACTATGGTCTATGCCCACTTCTAGAAAAGGCCCATTGACCATAAGAAAGAAAATCCCTCCCCCCTGTCAGGGCTAGAGATGAATGTATCAAATTGTGGATTCGTAGGTTTGGTGAGATTTTGTCGATTTTCTGGCACAGAATTGAATCCAATTTTCTTTTCAGATTTGCTTCAGATTAACCAATGTTGCTGCAATTGTCTTGGAAACCAGTTCTGTAAAACATTGTATCAAATGGTCTTATCCCATTTTGTTTATTTAAAAAAAAAAATTAGGGTTTATAAAAATAAAATTGTAGTAAATCAACAAAACAAGATCTGTGATCTTTGGACCTTTCCAAAAAATTCTGAGGTTTAGAGGACTGAGGCTTGAATTCCAATTTCCAGAACAATTGGAGTAACAATGGCTTGGACCGATTCCATCTAGACTCGAACCAAGTCATTTAAAATATTCAGCAAATCTTCAGCGAATCGAATCTTGAATGATTTCCTCCTTTCTAAGTAGAATCCTCGGTGATCGGCCTAAAAAGGTGTAAAAATTCAATACCCAAATTGGGCTACTTCTCTGGTTTAGGTCAGATTTCGGGGTTGTCCATGGGTGGGACATGTAAATGCCGATGTCAATACTACTTAAAGGGGTTTTTCCGCGAACTAAAGTTAGGCCCTATCCACCGCTCGTCGCTCCATCAGACTAATGGAGCAGATGGCCGCACATGACCATTCTCTATGGAGCTGACGGAAGATCACCGATCTTCGTCGGCTCCATAGAGATTAAAGGGAACCTGTCACCAGGGACCTCATTTTCACTACAGACAGGTTGCAGAAGTCCCTCACACCTGTATTGCATATCTGCCTCTCTGCCTTTTCTAAGCATTTGCATTACAATATAATTGTGTGTTATAACTTACTCTTGCACCCTGACAAAATCCTGGGGTAGTCACAGGGGTTGGGCTTTGGTTTGGATGCATTTCACAAAACAACATGTGCCTTGTCTGTGTTACTCACTCCTCAGAGCTTAGTCCCCACCTTTGTGCTCCTGTACAGCTCCACTTCCTGCTTCTTCTCAGAGGTCACAGCCTGGTGAACTGACATCAGAGGGGGAGGGACAAGCTGTGCAGTAGCACAAAGGTGGAGGCAGCATGCAGCTCAGACACCTCACATGTTGTTTTTTGAAATACATCCAAACCAAAGCCCAAACCCTGTGACTACCCCAGGATTTTGTCTAGATGTAAGTTATAACACACAATTATATTGTAATGCAAATGCTTAGAAAAGCCCAAGTGGCAGATGTTAACTGCAGGTGTCATGGGCTTCTACAATCTGTCTTTAGTGAAAAATGAGGTGCCTGGTGACAGGTTCCCTTTAATGGAGAAGAACGGTCATGCACAGCTGTCTGCTCCATTAGTCTGATAGAGCGACGAGGGTACCGACTCTTTCTTACGATCTGTGGGGGTCTCACCATTGAGACCCCCACTGATCAGTAAGTTAGGCCCTATCCGGTGGATAGGGACTTACTTTAGTTCGCGGGAAAACCCCTTTAAGGCAAGATGGGAATGGTTTAGATAATGGACGGCCATACGTTGATACATTTGGGCATGCCCTAGCCTAACAGTAGACAGAGCTTATAAAACTGTGCTCCAGCCAGGATCTCTTGTCCGGTTTGGGTCAGGTCAATGGGCGGATGTGGTCATGGGATGATGCGTTGGGTAGACACAATGCCACCCCTACTAACCAGTCTGTTTTTCTCTCTTTCTATTCTCTTCTTCTGCCTCTAACACCTTTGCCTAATGTTTCCGATCTCCGTCCTCTTCCCTGTCATCTGCTATTTTTGGGCTGTCCTCGCCATACAAGCAGCTCAGGTGGCTTACTTTGGATCCTACCCTTCTTCAGCCTCCAGGTTTCCACCACACTCCGTGCACTCCTCAGCGACGCTGCTGCTAGGCCTTGGATTATATTATCACATATACTCTCTCTGAACGGTTCGGCCACATAAAGGCTTTCTGTGCTTGGTTCTTGCAACTTCTACAGTATTGAAGGGACTTTCAGCCAAGCTGCTCTGCTCCGGGTCTGGGAACTGGATGACCCCCGCTACAAACATGCCGGAAAGAACTTTGTCTGAAGCTTAGAGTGAATAGTGATATTTTCGTAAAATCGAGTTGTTTGTTAATATGTCATGCATGTTTTCTGAGAAAACGGAAGAGAAACCCCATCCGAGCCCTCGCTAAAGACACTCAAGAATCCAGTGTAAATTCATGTTTTATATTTGACTTCTGATTTTTTTTATATGTTGCCCAAAAAAAAAAGTTTTTTTGGTTAACTCTTTTGCTGCAAGAGAAGCCAATTGGGAGGTGGGGAAGTGTTGGCCCCCAGTTTCTCCTGGTACGACACCATATTTGCAGGATCGGCGCTGCCCGCTCTGTGCTTTGCCTGCTCCCAGTCCTTGTGAAGGAAGAAGCCTTATCTCATTCCTGTAATTATTTCCTTATTTTTAATTTGTATCGAGAAGAAATGTTACGAGTTCAACTTTTTTGCAGTCTTCCAGTCATCGGTCTGAAAATATATTAGAAATAAAATGTACAGTACAACAGAAATGCGTCTCATATGACTCTGTTATGGCGAGGACTTCCGGAATTAAAGGGAATGTGTCAGGTCTTTCCACCACCCCTAAGCGGCCTCACTGTCTTGTAGGTGGTGGAATATGTATTAGAGATGTACCTTTCTATACGGCTGCCATATCCCCATGAACATATGAGTGAATAAATATGCTAATGAGGCTCATGGGGGAGGGGCGTTAGGAAATCACCGCCCCCTGCTGCACTACTCTTTAATGTTACTGTAGTTGGAAGATGCACAAGCCAAGCTCTGCGGCTCCCGCCTGCTACTGCTCCCATGTGTAGTGGAGCTCGGCTGGTGCCCCCGAGACTGGAGAGAGAGGGCAACATCTTGTACGCATGTGGGCGGCTCCAGACTTTTATGTGGCATGAGACGTAAATATAAATGTCGCTGATGGTATATACAGGCAGACCCCCCCATAGATAGTATATACAGGAAGACCCCTCCCCCCATAGATAGTATATACTGGCAGACCCCCCCATAGATAGTATATACAGGCAGGACCCCCTCCCCCATAGATAGTATATACAGGCAGGATCCCCTCCCCCATAGATAGTATATACAGGCAGGACCACTCCCCCCATAGATAATATATACAGGCAGGATCCCCTCCCCCTTAGATAGTATATACAGGCAGGACCCCTCCCCCCATAGATAGTATATACAGGAAGACCCCTCCCCCCATAGATAGTATATACAGGAAGACCCCTCCCCCCATAGATAGTATATACAGGAAGACCCCTCCCCCCATAGATAGTATATACAGGAAGACCCCTCCCCCCATAGATAGTATATACCGGCAGACCCCCCCATAGATAGTATATACAGGCAGGACCCCCTCCCCCATAGATAGTATATACAGGCAGGACCACTCCCCCCCATAGATAGTATATACAGGAAGACCCCTCCCCCCATAGATAGTATATACTGGCAGACCCCCCCATAGATAGTATATACAGGCAGGACACCCCATAGATAGTATATACAGGCAGGACCCCTCCCCCATAGATAGTATATACAGACAGGACCTCCCTCCCCCATAGATAGTATATACAGGCAGGACCCCTCCCCCCATAGATAGTATATACAGGCAGGACCACTCCCCCCATAGATAATATATACAGGCAGGATCCCCTCCCCCCATAGATAATATATACAGGCATGACCCCTCCCCCCATAGATAGTATATACAGGCAGGATCCTCCATAGATAGCATATACAGGCAGGACCCCTCCCCCATAGATAATATATACAGGCAGGACCCCTCCCCCCATAGATAATATATACAGGCAGGATCCCCTCCCCCCATAGATAATATATACAGGAAGACCCCTCCCCCCATAGATAGTATATACAGGAAGACCCCTCCCCCCATAGATAGTATATACTGGCAGACCCCCCCATAGATAGTATATACAGGCAGGACCCCCTCCCCCATAGATAGTATATACAGGCAGGACCACTCCCCCCCATAGATAGTATATACAGGAAGACCCCTCCCCCCATAGATAGTATATACTGGCAGACCCCCCCATAGATAGTATATACAGGCAGGACACCCCATAGATAGTATATACAGGCAGGACCCCTCCCCCATAGATAGTATATACAGACAGGACCTCCCTCCCCCATAGATAGTATATACAGGCAGGATCCCCTCCCCCTTAGATAGTATATACAGGCAGGACCCCTCCCCCCATAGATAGTATATACAGGCAGGATCCCCTCCCCCCATAGATAATATATACAGGCAGGACCCCTCCCCCCATAGATAGTATATACAGGCAGGATCCTCCATAGATAGTATATACAGGCAGGACCCCTCCCCCCATAGATAGTATATACAGGCAGGACCCCCTCCCCCATAGATAATATATACAGTAAGACCCCCTCCCCCATAGATAGTATATACAGGCAGGATCCTCCATAGATAGTATATACAGGCAGGACCACTCCCCCATAGATAGTATATCTATAGGCTATTATATGGGGTCTTGGTATCACAGCAGAGATCCTTTAGGAAGTCCTATACAAGTTCACCGAAAACATCAGTCACCCTGTTATCCAAATAGAGGAACACCCCCCCCCCCCCTCCATTTCAGACCGACCCTCAAATTTTACTGCCATAAAACTTGGCCCAATTCTCTACTCTCGAATGCAGTTCCTCGGGGGAGGAGATTCCTGTAAAGCTTCTTGCCAATTATTATTATTATTATAGTCTGAATGTCAGGTTTTCCAACTTTTTCATATTCTCTTCCATCATAGAAGCAAAAGCAATGAAAATGATGATGGATCCAGAACTTGTCTTTTTGTTGGTAAAAATTATGCCTGGTAATGGATTGAAATGCAAAGTATTGATATGACTGACAACCAATATCATTCATCATTTGGGCAATGGTTTTCACTAGTGGCCATTGGTGAAATGTAGGGTGGGAATTGCTGCAAATTAGTATTTACATATTGTTCCTATTGTTTATGCGCCATTAAAGGGGTTTTCCCAGCAAGACAAGTTTCTTAAACATACTCAGGATAACAAAATAACATACAGGCGGTCCCCTACTTAACACTCGACTTACATACGACCCCTAGTTACAGACGGACCTCTGGATGTTGGTAATTATTGTACTTTAGCCTTAGACTACAATAATCAGCTGTAACAGTTATCACAGGCGTCTGTAATGAAGATTTATTGTTAATCCTGGTTCTAATGACAACCCAACATTTTTAAAATCCGATTGTCACAGAGACTTACAGTTCCGACTTACATACAAATTCAACTTAAGAACAAACCTACAGACCCCATCTTGTATGGAACCCGGGGACTGTCTGTATTCTCTAATTCACGGTTATTAACAAAAAATACAGCATTTCACAGATATAATTCCAACCAGTCTCTCTCAGTCCTGGTGTATACAATTTTGTTTGTCCCTGGATATGACTGTAAATCTTCTGACTATGGTCGGATTCTTCTCATGTTTAGCTACAAGACCAGCTCAGACACAGGCACTTCCTGCCGGCAAGCAGCAGCGTGCAGATACTTACTCTACAAAGTACAGACAGATAAGGTCTTTACCTGGGAGGGAGGCCTAGAGCAGGGCTGACTCTGTGTGTATTATAGCTGAGATGCAGCAGTGCTGAGAGTGTCATTGTGTGTTATATCCATCTCATGGATCTCTGATCATCTCTGATCAGTCTCATTTCTCTTTTTCTATGTGTCAGATACTAGTATAATGTTGAGAAGCTAAAAAAGAAAAGTGTAGATAAACCCTGATAAACCCTGCACAGAGAGATCATGAAGTGTCTGCTCAGAGTCCCCACTCACACTCTGGGATCTTACACTGACCATCACTGAGTGATAGGAGCTAAAACACCAATAACACTGAGTAACATTGTAAAGTAAGGAGTTAAAATGAGATTTATTGTGTAAACATTACTAGGGGGTTAAAGTTTGTGAACTTCCTTTCATGGGCAATTATTTTTCTTAAGAACACTGGTCACGTTAAAGTTCACTACTTACCATATGTAATGATAAGGCTGTGTTTAGGTTTTGGACCTTCGCAGGACCTGTCCAGAGCAATAGCCCAAGGACCCATCAGTTTTCACCTTTAACCCCTCTTCAGGGTTCTACTGTACACTTTGCTGTGACGAGGTTTCTTCCAAAAACAGCTTCTCTTCAGGTAGTGTGTGGTATTGCAGCTAAGCCTTATCATTTCTATATGGCTGAGCTACAATAAGAGAATGGTCAGTGACAAGTCGAGGTCAGGGCTGGCAGAATTCTAGCTGAGTTACGGTACCAGCCTAAGGTCGAGGTCGACGCACATTGGGGGTCAAGACAAGTCCTTTCAATACAGGGGCTTTCAGGGACTGGATTGGCCCCTTAGATCGCTGCATGTGGAAGCCACGCCCCTTATGGCTCGGGGTGTAACAGGACAGCTAATAGCAGAGTGAGATGCTGAGCTTCCCAATTTCATCCAATGAATCCTGCTATAATAATTCTGCAAAGCTCCTTTCGGACTCTTTCTATACACAGGAGTCCAGTAGAGCAGTACATGGAGCACCTGTGGTTCTGCTCGTGTTCTTATACTTTATATTAATATTCCAGACTAAAGTTCTGACTTCATTCACAAAGTCTTGCAGAACTTTCTGGAGCTCGGTTAATCAATTTCACTTTCTTATCAGCTTCTAATTACCGTCTTAGCTAATGCATATGCAATTACTATGCGGATACATACACAGGACACGACGTGTAACATTAGAGAACGAGAGAGAAATGTGCTAAAAAATTAAAAGGGGCGACGCAGGATCGAGGGGAAGATGTTGAGCTGGATTTCCATTTTTCAATTACTTGAATTAGTGTCTTTATTTAATAAAATGTGCACATTTTACCAGAACCCAACCCAGCCTCTGAGTCCTGCTTCATCCACCCACTCATAGCGAAAGCCTGTGAGTCCTGCTTCATCCACCCACTCATTGCGAAAGCCTGTGAGTCCTGCTTCATCCACCCACTCATTGCGAAAGCCTGTGAGTCCTGCTTCATCCACCCACTCATTGCGAAAGCCTGTGAGTCCTGCTTCATCCACCCACTCATACAGAAAGCCTGTGAGTCCTGCTTCATCCACCCACTCATAGCGAAAGCCTGTGAGTCCTGCTTCATCCACCCACTCATAGAGAAAGCCTGTGAGTCCTGCTTCCCCCACCCTCTCATAGAGAAAGCCTGTGAGTCCTGCTTCCCCCACCCTCTCATAGAGAAAGCCTGTGAGTCCTGCTTCATCCACCCACTCATAGAGAAAGCCTGTGAGTCCTGCTTCCCCCACCCACTCATAGAGAAAGCCTGTGAGTCCTACTTCCTCCACCCACTCATAGAGAAAGCCTGTGAGTCCTGCTTCATCCACCCACTCATAGAGAAAGCCTGTGAGTCCTGCTTCATCCACCCACTCATAGCGAAAGCCTGTGAGTCCTGCTTCATCCACCCACTCATAGAGAAAGCCTGTGAGTCCTGCTTCCCCCACCCACTCATAGAGAAAGCCTGTGAGTCCTGCTTCCCCCACCCTCTCATAGAGAAAGCCTGTGAGTCCTGCTTCCTCCACCCACTCATAGAGAAAGCCTGTGAGTCCTGCTTCCTCCACCCATCCATAGAAAAAGCCTGTGAGTCCTGCTTCATCCACCCACTCATAGCGAAAGCCTGTGAGTCCTGCTTCATCCACCCACTCATAGAGAAAGCCTGTGAGTCCTGCTTCCCCCACCCACTCATAGAGAAAGCCTGTGAGTCCTGCTTCATCCACCCACTCATAGAGAAAGCCTGTGAGTCCTGCTTCCCCCACCCACTCATAGAGAAAGCCTGTGAGTCCTGCTTCCCCCACCCTCTCATAGAGAAAGCCTGTGAGTCCTGCTTCATCCACCCACTCATAGAGAAAGCCTGTGAGTCCTGCTTCCTCCACCCACTCATAGAGAAAGCCTGTGAGTCCTGCTTCCTCCACCCATCCATAGAAAAAGCCTGTGAGTCCTGCTTCATCCACCCACTCATAGCGAAAGCCTGTGAGTCCTGCTTCATCCACCCACTCATAGAGAAAGCCTGTGAGTCCTGCTTCCCCCACCCACTCATAGAGAAAGCCTGTGAGTCCTGCTTCATCCACCCACTTATAGAGAAAGCCTGTGAGTCCTGCTTCCCCCACCCACTCATAGAGAAAGCCTGTGAGTCCTGCTTCCCCCACCCTCTCATAGAGAAAGCCTGTGAGTCCTGCTTCATCCACCCACTCATAGAGAAAGCCTGTGAGTCCTGCTTCATCCACCCACCCATAGAGAAAGCCTGTGAGTCCTGCTTCATCCACCCATCCATAGAGAAAGCCTGTGAGTCCTGCTTCATCCACCCACTCATAGAGAAAGCCTGTGAGTCCTACTTCCTCCACCCACTCATAGAGATAGAGAAAGCCTGTGAGTCCTGCTATATCCACCCACTCATAGAAAAAGCCTGTGAGTCCTACTTCCTCCACCCACTCATAGAGAAAGCCTGTGAGTCCTGCTTCATCCACCCACTTACTGAGAAAGCCTGTGAGTCCTGCTTTCCCCACCCACTCATAGAGAAAGCCTGTGAGTCCTGCTTCCCCCACCCACTCATAGAAAAAGCCTGTGAGTCCTGCTTCCCCCACCCACTCATAGAGAAAGCCTGTGAGTCCTGCTTCCCCCACCCACTCATAGAGAAAGCCTGTGAGTCCTGCTTCCCCCACCCACTCATAGAGAAAGCCTGTGAGTCCTGCTTCATCCACCCACTCATACAGAAAGCCTGTGAGTCCTGCTACATCCACCCACTCATACAGAAAGCCTGTGAGTCCTGCTACATCCACCCACTCATAGAGAAAGCCTGTGAGTCCTGCTTCCCCCACCCACTCATACAGAAAGCCTGTGAGTCGTGCTTTCTACACCCATAGATATACCGGTCCTTTACTATCTCCACAAGTAAAATGTGCAGGAAACCTAAGAGAACAGAAAACAGAGAACTTTCTATTTTTGGGAGGGTGACTGTAAGAAGAATCCATGAACAATGTTAATATTTGCCTGAATACCAGTTCTATGACGTGTTACCCCGGAGTCCTGCATTTTGTCTACTGTCGTCTATATGGGATCAGTCTCCAATGTCAGATAAAGGTCATTTCTGGAGGTGTTGGGTATCACTATTATTCCCGTCTGTTTTATGGCTCTCGTTTCCAGATTTTGTCCGTGTAGATAGTCAACGCTATTTTGCCAGAGTATCTCTTAGATAAGTCTCCGGCGTGTGAGCCAGTTGGAGCTTAGTCTACATACAGATGAAATTAACGGCGCATATTTTTATCTCACCACTCGCTAAACAAATTGTGCAATTAATCTCCCTAAAAGCATTGGTTATCTGCTATCAGCGGCGTCCTGGAGCCGCGCCAGCTCCATCACTTTAACTAAATCCATCGCACGCTCATGTTGGCAAAACAAAATGTTTCTGCAATGACCCGTTCAGAGGGATTTGAGGGTCTCTACCCCGCGACATGGACATGATAAAGGATCCACGATTTGCAGGTTCGTTGGAGGAGTCAATGGAAATTGTATCAAATTCCACATTTGTAAAGTATCCGTGAATTTTGGTGCCTTTTTAAGAGCTAAAAGTCCAAGTCCGGTCACCAGAACGCAATCCGTTAGTCCAATACGAGGCTGTTAGTCTAAGCAAGGAGACCCCTAATCAGGCTGAGATTTGGGGTCATTATACAGAGTCAAAAATAGAACTAAAGGGAACATGACATATCTGAATACTCCCGCTATAGTGGGGGAGGGGGCTCGTCTTTTAGCCTATGTCTGGAACGTGGGCGCAATATTGAAAATGATTGAATATTGGATCAAAGGATCAATGGGAAGGTGCCAAGGACGGATAAAGACCACCATGTGCCCTGGGCTGTATGAAGATTATACCCCCTACAATCCAGAATCACTTCCTACATCTGGTACTAGAAGCAGCTTTTTGGGGAATGGAGGATGTGTCCCTTCTGCTGATTTCAATCTGTAGATTTAGGACCTTGAAAGGTCCTGAAATGGCTCTAGTGTACACAGATGTTTGATGGTTTCATAGGTGAAGGTCTTTCTGTATATTACATTTGGTGGGTGGTTTGGGTGGCCATGGGCTTTGGATCGGCTTTATCCACTACTAGCATGTGGTCATATAGCAGATCGAAGAAAACCAGAATTGTCTCAATCAGATTAGTGATATCTCTAGTGGTTTAAAAGTTATCAACACAAAGATTTTCTATAGATTCTCATGTGGGTTTATAAAGATTGATTCCAGCAGCTTCATATTTTGTGTTCAGCTCCATGAATGACACGTCTCGTAGCTGTGCATCACAGGGAACATTCCCAGTTGTTGTTGCAGCTTTTGAACCACAAGAGATATTGTAAATTTGGATGTAGCAGTAGACGGCAACAATTCTGTTCTTCTTTGATATATTACACAACCACCTTCCCATTAGGAAACCTTGCCCATAATCCAATATGGCAGCCATGATCCAGACATATCCTAAAAGATAGGACCCCTCACCCATTACATGCTGGGGTATTAGGATATTTCCATGTAAATAAGCATTAAGGTGCTCTGTGAGTGCGGCTTCTAGGCACAGTCCATCCTCTCTTGTCCAGATTCATCTCTTCCCAAATAACCTCAGTTTATAGGGTTCTGCTGTCTCTGTTGGGCTACGGCGGTTGCACTGGACCTGGCGGTCACAAACAGGGTCCGGTCCACTTACATTTAATATCTCTACTTCCCATTTGTGTACAGGCAGTCCCCCGGTTACATACAGGATAGGTTCTTTAAGTTTGTTCTTAAGTTGAATTTGTATTTAAGTCGGAACTGTATATTTTATCATTGTAATCCCAGGCAAATTTTTTTTGGTCTCTGTGACAATTGGATTTTCAAAAAGTTGGATTGTCATAAGAACCGGGATTAACAATAAAGCTTCATTACAGACACCTGTGATAACTGTTATAGCTGATTATTGTATCCTGGGGATAAAGTACAGGAAATTACCAACATCCAGAGGTCTGTCTGTAACTAGGGGACGTCTGTAAGTAGGGTATTTTTAAGTAGGGGACCGTCTGTATTATAATTGCTTTTTGCGAAACCCAGGATTCGGCTGCAATTACTGACTGTAAGTTTGTCAGATCACAGAGAGATTTAGTTATCAGGGACTTATAGACATCCGATCAAAGTTATTTTGGAGAACAAAAGAAGGAAGAAGTGAAATCCTCCCCTTCCCCCAATTAATTAGCGTTTTTTCTTTTTTTTTTTAAGAATGTTGGTTTTAGACTTTTAATTACATTTTTTTAAAAAACTACTCGGATCCCACTTGATGTTTTGACCACAGGATACAACCAAAAGTTATTTACATTCAATAATGAGGACGATTTATCCAACTGAATAATAAAAGGTTACAAGCTTCTAATTATCAACCCCCCCCCCCCCCCCCCGGTACTGTGATATAACTTCTCACCATCCAATATCGTAACAACTTGTGCACAACAGGGACAAATACTGAAAACATTGAGTAATGAATCAATACAGTAGATGTGCTATACTATACTCTATATATACTCCAGAGCTGCACTCACTATTCTGCTGCTGGTGCAGTCACTGTGTACATACATGACATTACTTATCCTGTACTGATCCTGAGTTACATCCTGTATTATACTCCAGAGCTGCACTCACTATTCTGCTGCTGGTGCAGTCACTGTGTACATACATGACATTACTTATCCTGTATTGATCCTGAGTTACATCCTGTATTATACTCCAGAGCTGCACTCACTATTCTGCTGCTGGTGCAGTCACTGTGTACATACATGACATTACTTATCCTGTACTGATCCTGAGTTACATCCTGTATTATACCCCAGAGCTGCACTCACTATTCTGCTGCTGGTGCAGTCACTGTGTACATACATGACATTACTTATCCTGTACTGATCCTGAGTTACATCCTGTATTATACTCCAGAGCTGCACTCACTATTCTGCTGCTGGTGCAGTCACTGTGTACATACATGACATTACTTATCCTGTACTGATCCTGAGTTACATCCTGTATTATACCCCAGAGCTGCACTCACTATTCTGCTGCTGGTGCAGTCACTGTGTACATACATGACATTATTTATCCTGTACTGATCCTGAGTTACATCCTGTATTATACTCCAGAGCTGCACTCACTATTCTGCTGCTGGTGCAGTCACTGTGTATATACATGACATTACTTATCCTGTACTGATCCTGAGTTACATCCTGTATTATACCCCAGAGCTGCACTCACTATTCTGCTGCTGGTGCAGTCACTGTGTACATACATGACATTACTTATCCTGTACTGATCCTGAGTTACATCCTGTATTATACCCCAGAGCTGCACTCACTATTCTGCTGCTGGTGCAGTCACTGTGTACATACATGACATTATTTATCCTGTACTGATCCTGAGTTACATCCTGTATTATACTCCAGAGCTGCACTCACTATTCTGCTGCTGGTGCAGTCACTTTGTATATACATGACATTACTTATCCTGTACTGATCCTGAGTTACATCCTGTATTATACCCCAGAGCTGCACTCACTATTCTGCTGCTGGTGCAGTCACTGTGTACATACATGACATTACTTATCCTGTACTGATCCTGAGTTACATCCTGTATTATACCCCAGAGCTGCACTCACTATTCTGCTGCTGGTGCAGTCACTGTATACATACATGACATTACTTATCCTGTACTGATCCTGAGTTACATCCTGTATTATACCCCAGAGCTGCACTCACTATTCTGCTGGTGCAGTCACTGTGTACATACATGACATTACTTATCCTGTACTGATCCTGAGTTACATCCTGTATTATACTCCAGAGCTGCACTCACTATTCTGCTGCTGGTGCAGTCACTGTGTACATACATGACATTACTTATCCTGTACTGATCCTGAGTTACATCCTGTATTATACCCCAGAGCTACACTCACTATTCTGCTGCTGGTGCAGTCACTGTGTACATACATGACATTACTTACCCTGTACTGATCCTGAGTTACATCCTGTATTATACTCCAGAGCTGCACTCACTATTCTGCTGCTGGTGCAGTCACTGTGTACATACATGACATTACTTATCCTGTACTGATCCTGAGTTACATCCTGTATGTTACTTCAGAGCTGCACTCACTATTCTGCTGCCTATCTTATTCCTGCAGCTGTAGCCCAGGATTCCACTTGAAGACTGGATCATGGAGTGAATGTGTTGGTGAGTAACACTTGTTACTGATATATCATTGTATTTGGGGTCCGATATAGATACATGGCCAGGGCGATTCAGGTTTAAAACTGCTGAGTGAAAGAAATTAAAATTTTGGAATCATCATTATAAAACAAAGAACATGGAAAACAGGATCATAATAACCTCAACTGCATCCAATGGCAGGAAGCTGCAGCCAAGCCAAGTAATATAACAGAAACTATCATTACATTACTACTGACAATAGATGATGTCACAGCTTATCCCCTCCCCCTCCCTGTACAATGACCTCTATATAGATAACACTGACCCATCATTACATCACTACTGACAATAGATGATGTCACAGCTTATCTCCTCCCCCTCCCTGTACAATGACCTCTATATAGATAACACTGACCCATCATTACATCACTACTGACAATAGATGATGTCACAGCTTATCCCCTCCCCCTCCCTGTACAATGACCTCTATATAGTGTAGGGATCTTCCCGGGGGATGGTGTGTTAGGACACAGTTCACAGCAGACGTAGATGTATAAAAGATCAACTTGGCGTTTATTTTTAGCATAAACAGTCCAGCAAACATAAATACAGCAACACCGTGCTTTTAAAAGTTCAAACAAAAGACCTACCCGTCTGGGCGCTTACTAACAGGTTGTCTCACCTATCTAACACTCGTAAATACAGCGGCCGCATAGACAGGAAGATGCAGGGCTCCTCCAAACCCACATAGGCTGTTTCCTGGCTGATAGCCCAGACCTGCAAGCTTTGGAAAGCTTTTACCTTCACAGGCTGATTAGGAGCAGAGCTCACCTGATCCAAAACCCGAACTGGATCGAGGGGAGGGAGTGGCAAGTCCCACTACCAAACCTACCTGCCACTCCATGTAAATCCAGGCCCGGCAAGATTAAACAACAACTCAGCAGCATAATACTGCTGAGCAACAGATCAATCCTGGACTTACCATCTCACACTACGTAGCAACCTAGGTGAGATGTACACTCCCTCGAGCACTTCTCCAGTGAGATGTCTACATATCCCCCCCCTCTTTTTCAGACCGGAGGGCTGAGTATTTTGTCCCCACAGACAATGCACCCTTGACAGTGCATCAGCATTCGCCTGTAATTTCCCTGGTCTGTGTTCCACAGTGAAATTGAAATTTTGTAGGGACAGAAACCATCTAGTCACCCTTGCATTTTTCTCCTTGTTTAGTTTCATCCATGTTAGGGGGGCATGGTCTGTCACTAACTTGAATTTCCTGCCTAGCAAGTAATACTTCAGGGATTCTAGGGCCCACTTCACTGCCAGACATTCACGCTCCACAATAGCATAATTCTTCTCGGCCGGGGTTAACTTCCTACTCAAGTACATCACCGGATGCTCCTCACCATTCACCACCTGTGAGAGAACTGCACCTAACCCTGTGTTAGAGGCATCTGTCTGGACCAGAAATTCTCGCCTGAAATCGGGGGTAACTAGCACAGGTTGTTGGCACAGAGAAGACTTAAGGCTTTGGAAAGCCTTCTCGGCCTCTGGAGTCCACGTCACCATTGCTGACTTTCCGCCCTTTGTCAAGTCAGTTAGCGGGGCTGCAATTGAGGCAAAGTTCGGCACAAACCTACGGTAATAGCCCGTAATACCCAGGAAAGCTCTGACCTGTTTCTTTGACAGGGCTCTAGGCCAATTCTGTATTGCCTCAATTTTATTTAACTGTGGCTTAATCAAACCCCTCCCAATAATGTAACCCAGGTACTTGGCCTCTTCTAGGGCTAGTGCACACTTCTCGGCATTTATGGTCAACCCTGCATCACTTATGGCATTCAACACAACCTGTACCTTACAGAGGTGACTTTCCCAATCGGGACTAAAAATGACCACATCATCGAGGTAGGCAGCTGAATAATCACGATGTGGTCGCAGAATCAAGTCCATCAACCTCTGAAAAGTCGCAGGTGCTCCATGTAACCCGAATGGCATCACTACATACTGGAACAACCCCTCAGGGGTGGAGAATGCAGTTTTCTCTTTAGCCTCATCAGTAAGAGGAATCTGCCAGTAGCCCTTTGTGAGATCGAGGGTGGTTATGTACCTGGCATTACCCATCTTTTCAATCAGCTCATCTACCCTGGGCATAGGATAAGCATCGAACTTGGAGATCTCATTCAACCTTCTGAAATCGTTACAGAACCTCCAAGTTCCATTGGGCTTTGGGATTAGCACAATCGGACTGGACCATTCACTCTGTGAAACTTCAATCACTCCTAGGTCAAGCATACGTTTCACCTCAGCAGACACTGCCTCTCTGCGTGCTTCTGGTATCCTATAGGGCTTGAGGTTTACTCTGCTTCTAGGCCCAGTTTCAATGTGATGACGGATGAGGTGTGTACGCCCTGGAAGGTCAGAAAACTTGTCTTTGTTTTTCTGCAAAAACTCCTTAGCCTCCTGTTTCTGTGACCCTGATAGGGTATCACCAACCTTGACCGAAGGGATTGGTTGCGACAAATTATTACCAGGATTTGTTGCCACCAAGGATTCCCTGTCTTTCCAGGATTTGATCAAGTTTATGTGATAAACTTGGAAAGGCTTCCTTCTACCTGGTTGGTGCACCTTATAGTTTACCTCACTGACCTTTTCAACAATTTCATAGGGACCTTGCCACTTCGCTAGGAATTTACTCTCTATAGTGGGAACTAGTATGAGAACCCTGTCACCTGGGTTAAATGTCCTGATTCTCGCAGAACGGTTGTAAATTCTACTTTGGCTCTCTTGCGCCCTCTGGAGGTGTTCCCTTACTAGGGGCATTACAGTAGCTATACGGTCCTGCATTTGTGCTACATGCTCGATAACACTTTTGTATGGGGTGGACTCACTCTCCCATGTCTCCTTTGCAATATCTAATAGACCCCTAGGGTGACGACCATAGACCAACTCAAAGGGAGAGAACCCTGTGGACGCTTGGGGAACTTCCCTCACAGCAAACATCAGGTAAGGTAACAAGTGATCCCAATCACGACCATCTTTTTCTACCACTTTCTTCAACATATGTTTGAGGGTTTTATTAAACCTCTCCACCAATCCGTCTGTCTGGGGGTGATATACAGAGGTGCGTATAGGTGTGATTTTAAATAGCTTACATAGCTCCTTCATCACCTTAGACATAAAGGGCGTACCTTGGTCAGTCAGAATTTCTTTGGGGATCCCAGTCCTAGAGAACATATAAAACAGCTCCCGGGCAATTGTTTTAGATGCAGTGTTTCTTAAGGGCACAGCCTCAGGATAGCGGGTCGCATAGTCTAAGACAACCAAAATGTACTGGTGTCCTCTAGCCGATTTTACAATGGGACCCACTAAATCCATGGCAATACGCTCAAAAGGCACCTCTATAATGGGGAGCGACACCAAAGGACTACGAAAATGTGACACTGGGGCGCTAAGCTGACATGTGGGGCATGACTCGCAGTATTTTTTAATGTCATCATAAATTGCAGGCCAATAAAACCTCTGGAGGACTCTCTCCCGCGTTTTTTCAGTCCCCAAGTGTCCCCCAAGAACATGGTTATGTGCCATGTCAAGCACCTGACGCCGGTACGGCTTAGGGACCAGAAGCTGTTCCACAATTTCATCATTAATTTTAGTGACTCTATAGAAGAAATCATTAGTCACGGAAAAATGTGGAAATTTATTCTCAGCATCTGGTTCCTGAGGTACCCCATTCAAAACAGTAACCTGCTCTCTCGCATTTTTAAGAGTGGGATCCTGCAACTGTGCAGTCCCAAAATTAACCCTAGACACCTCTAAGTCTGGTATATTTTGCTCAGTGGGAGGAGCTTCCTCCTCCTCTCCAGCCAGGACCTGTAAAGGAAAAGCATCACTTTCATCCTGCACAGTTTTATCATTTACAGTGGGTAATGCAACAACCTTAGGGGTATTCTCACTCCTTTCGGGGGTTTTTCTTTTTCCCCATAAAGCCCAGAACAACGGAAAATCTCGTCCCAATATTACATTATGCATGAGGTTTTTAACCACACCCACTTCATACTGTACGGAGCCTAGTTCAGTCCCGACTTTAGCCAGCACTATAGGGTAAACTTTTGTATCACCATGTATGCAAACCACACTCATGTGTTTTTTTGACCCAAAGTCCCCAGCCACCAGGCTGGCATGCACCAAGGTTACAAGGCTTCCTGAGTCCAGCAACGCCTTAACAGGGAAGTCATTAATGGTAATGTTGCAGACTTGCGGTTCAGTCTCTAGTCCAGGAACTGCAACACAAGATGGTTCCGCAAACAGCGACTGACGCCGGCTAGCGTCACACTCCATTGGCTCAGAGGTAAGGGGGCAATGGGCAGACACGTGTCCCACCTCATGGCATCTCCAGCACTTGATAGGGCCTGGTCTCCCTGGCAGGGAGTCCTTTTTAGGGCCACTTGGCCACCCGGGACCATCGCCAGTCTTTTGCCCCTGAGATACCTCTTGAGCCCTTTTCCCTCGATCAGCACCCCTCCACACTCCCCCAATCGATGGAAGTCTCTTACCAGGTGACGGCACAGACCTGGCACTCCGGGGAGGTGAAGAAGCTGCAGGAACATCACGGAGGTAGTCCTCAGTCGCTTGGAACCTCTCCACAAGGTTGACAAGTTCGTCTGCATTCTTAGGATCACCTTGTCCCACCCAGCGTTGCAGGTCAGCAGGCAGTGCTCGGAGGTAGCGATCCATCACGACCCTCTCTAGGATCTGTGCAGGAGTAGAGGTGTCTGGCTCCAACCACTTTCTTGCCAAATGGATCAGGTCATACATCTGGGACCTCGCAGATTTGTCCAGACTGTAGTTCCAGTTGCGTACCCTCCGGGCACGGACAGCAGCGGTAACTCCTAGTCGGGCAAGTATCTCTGCTTTTAGCCGAGTATAGTCCTTGATCTCCTGCTCACTGAGGTCATAGTAGGCCTTTTGAGGTTCACCTGTTAAATAGGGCGCAATGACCTCTGCCCACTCAGCAGCTGGTAGCTTCTCTCGCTCAGCCACACGCTCAAAGACAGTTAGGTAGGCCTCAACATCGTCCTCAGCAGTCATCTTTTGCAGCGCTCGCTGCACAGCCCGTCTCACATAAAAAGTCTCTGGAGCGGCTGCCACCGCTGGCTGTGGATTAGCCTCTGCAGACGCCTCTTGCTTAGCTATCAGGAGCTCGATGAGTTTCTGTTGTTGAGCCATTGCTTGTTCATGGCGCAGGTTAGCCGCTGTCTGAGCCTGCTGCTGTTGCAAATTCACTTGCATAAACTGCTTCCACATCTCCTCCATGGCGCTTGTCTGTTTTTGGAGTGAAGTAGCAGTCTTCACCCAGGACATAAGCAGCTGTAGCCAAGTTGATACACACCGTTGCCCCTAGCAACCGTTTTTGCCCGCTCCGCAGCACCAATTGTAGGGATCTTCCCGGGGGATGGTGTGTTAGGACACAGTTCACAGCAGACGTAGATGTATAAAAGATCAACTTGGCGTTTATTTTTAGCATAAACAGTCCAGCAAACATAAATACAGCAACACCGTGCTTTTAAAAGTTCAAACAAAAGACCTACCCGTCTGAGCGCTTACTAACAGGTTGTCTCACCTATCTAACACTCGTAAATACAGCGGCCGCATAGACAGGAAGATGCAGGGCTCCTCCAAACCCACATAGGCTGTTTCCTGGCTGATAGCCCAGACCTGAAAGCTTTGGAAAGCTTTTACCTTCACAGGCTGATTAGGAGCAGAGCTCACCTGATCCAAAACCCGAACTGGATCGAGGGGAGGGAGTGGCAAGTCCCACTACCAAACCTACCTGCCACTCCATGTAAATCCAGGCCCGGCAAGATTAAACAACAACTCAGCAGCATAATACTGCTGAGCAACAGATCAATCCTGGACTTACCATCTCACACTACGTAGCAACCTAGGTGAGATGTACACTCCCTCGAGCACTTCTCCAGTGAGATGTCTACAATAGATAACACTGACCCATCATTACATCACTACTGACAATAGATGATGTCACAGCTTATCCCCTCCCCCTCCCTGTACAATGACCTCTATATAGATAACGCTGACCCATCATTACATCACTACTGACAATAGATGATGTCACAGCTTATCCCCTCCCCCTCCCTGTACAATGACCTCTATATAGATAACACTGACCCATCACTACATCACTACTGACAATAGATGATGTCACAGCTTATCTCCTCCCCTTCCCTGTACAATGACCTCTATATAGATAACACTGACCCATCATTACATCACTACTGACAATAGATGATGTCACAGCTTATCTCCTCCCCCTCCTGTACAATGACCTCTATATAGATATCACTGACCCATCATTACATCACTACTGACAATAGATGATGTCACAGCTTATCTCCTCCCCCTCCCTGTACAATGACCTCTATATAGATAACACTGACCCATCATTACATCACTACTGACAATAGATGATGTCACAGCTTATCTCCTCCCCCTCCCTGTACAATGACCTCTACATAGATAACACTGACCCATCATTACATCAATACTGACAATAGATGATGTCACAGCTTATCTCCTCCCCCTCCCTGTACAATGACCTCTACATAGATAACACTGACCCATCATTACATCACTACTGACAATAGATGATGTCACAGCTTATCTCCTCCCCCTCCCTGTACAATGACCTCTATATAGATAACACTGACCCATCATTACATCAATACTGACAATAGATGATGTCACAGCTTATCCCCTCCCCCTCCCTGTACAATGGCCTCTATATAGATAACACTGACCCATCATTACATCACTACTGACAATAGATGATGTCACAGCTTATCTCCTCCCCCTCCCTGTACAATAACCTCTATATAGATAACACTGACCCATCATTACATCACTACTGACAATAGATGATGTCACAGCTTATCCCCTCCCCCTCCCTGTACAATGACCTCTATATAGATAACACTGACCCATCATTACATCACTACTGACAATAGATGATGTCACAGCTTATCTCCTCCCCCTCCCTGTACAATGACCTCTATATAGATAACACTGACCCATCATTACATCACTACTGACAATAGATGATGTCACAGCTTATCTCCTCCCCCTCCCTGTACAATGACCTCTATATAGATAACACTGACCCATCATTACATCACTACTGACAATAGATGATGTCACAGCTTATCTCCTCCCCCTCCCTGTACAATGACCTCTATATAGATAACACTGACCCATCATTACATCACTACTGACAATAGATGATGTCACAGCTTATCTCCTCCCCCTCCCTGTACAATGACCTCTATATAGATAACACTGACCCATCATTACATCAATACTGACAATAGATGATGTCACAGCTTATCCCCTCCCCCTCCCTGTACAATGGCCTCTATATAGATAACACTGACCCATCATTACATCACTACTGACAATAGATGATGTCACAGCTTATCTCCTCCCCCTCCCTGTACAATAACCTCTATATAGATAACACTGACCCATCATTACATCACTACTGACAATAGATGATGTCACAGCTTATCTCCTCCCCCTCTCTGTACAATGACCTCTATATAGATAACACTGACCCATCATTACATCACTACTGACAATAGATGATGTCACAGCTTATCCCCTCCCCCTCCCTGTACAATGACCTCTATATAGATAACACTGACCCATCATTACATCACTAATGACAATAGATGATGTCACAGCTTATCCCCTCCCCCTCCCTGTACAATGACCTCCATGTAGATAACACTGACCCATCATTACATCACTACTGACAATAGATGATGTCACAGCTTATCTCCTCCCCCTCCCTGTACAATGACCTCTATATAGATAACACTGACCCATCATTACATCACTACTGACAATAGATGATGTCACAGCTTATCTCCTCCCCCTCCCTGTACAATAACCTCTATATAGATAACACTGACCCATCATTACATCACTACTGACAATAGATGATGTCACAGCTTATCTCCTCCCCCTCCCTGTACAATGACCTCTATATAGATAACACTGACCCATCATTACATGACTACTGACAATAGATGATGTCACAGCTTATCTCCTCCCCCTCCCTGTACAATGTCCTCTATATAGATAACACTGACCCATCATTACATCACTACTGACAATAGATGATGTCACAGCTTATCTCCTCCCCCTCCCTGTACAATATCCTCTATATAGATAACACTGACCCATCATTACATCACTACTGACAATAGATGATGTCACAGCTTATCCCCTCCCCCTCCCTGTACAATGGCCTCTATATAGATAACACTGACCCATCATTACATCACTACTGACAATAGATGATGTCACAGCTTATCTCCTCCCCCTCCCTGTACAATAACCTCTATATAGATAACACTGACCCATCATTACATCACTACTGACAATAGATGACGTCACAGCTTATCTCCTCCCCCTCCCTGTACAATGACCTCTATATAGATAACACTGACCCATCATTACATCACTACTGACAATAGATGATGTCACAGCTTATCCCCTCCCCCTCCCTGTACAATGACCTCTATATAGATAACACTGACCCATCATTACATCACTAATGACAATAGATGATGTCACAGCTTATCCCCTCCCCCTCCCTGTACAATGACCTCCATGTAGATAACACTGACCCATCATTACATCACTACTGACAATAGATGATGTCACAGCTTATCTCCTCCCCCTCCCTGTATCAATGATCTCTATATAGATAACACTGACCCATCATTACATCACTACTGACAATAGATGATGTCACAGCTTATCTCCTCCCCCTCCCTGTACAATGACCTCTATATAGATAACACTGACCCATCATTACATCACTACTGACAATAGATGATGTCACAGCTTATCTCCTCCCCCTCCCTGTACAATGTCCTCTATATAGATAACACTGACCCATCATTACATCACTACTGACAATAGATGATGTCACAGCTTATCTCCTCCCCCTCCCTGTACAATGACCTCTATATAGATAACACTGACCCATCATTACATCACTACTGACAATAGATGATGTCACAGCTTCTCTCCTCCCCCTCCCTGTACAATGATCTCTATATAGATAACACTGACCCATCATTACATCACTACTGACAATACATGATGTCACAGCTTATCTCCTCCCCCTCCCTGTACAATGATCTCTATATAGATAACACTGACCCATCATTACATCACTACTGACAATAGATGATGTCACAGCTTATCCCCTCCCCCTCCCTGTACAATGACCTCTATATAGATAACACTGACCCATCATTACATCACTACTGACAATAGATGATGTCACAGCTTATCTCCTCCCCCTCCCTGTGATGGCCGCCCCCATACTCATGGGCTGATTATAGAAGAAAATGATCTACAATCTGAATATAATAGAGATACAATCTAAAAGTTATAAATTGGTAACACATTCCCTTTAAATCTCAGCCTGGTTTTTGCGATACGTAGAATAAGCGGAGACATTATGAAGGTAACGCCTTAGGCAATGAATCAGAAGGTGCAATTAGTAAGGAGTCAGTGGGTCAGATAATATATTAATCTGAAGCTTCATTTTCCACCTTCCGGTGTCACAATTCTCATCAGTTGCAGTAAATGTGAATACATTTGCGCTCTCATCACGGCAGATGCGCTCCGAATAAGTAATTTAAGAGACGTTGGAGGAAGGATAAAGATTAATAGATCTCTAAATATATATTTTTATCATGTTGATTGCCTGAAGGTTCCGCGCGGCTTCCAATGAAGTGACTTCTGTCTTTTTACGGCTTTGCCTTTGTCGCCATTAAGTGTCGCCCATAAATCGTCTTCTCCTTTGTGATATTCTCATATGTCGTGTAGGATGTGTCTCCTGCATCACAATGCATAGTAATGTCATGGTCTCCTGGGACGAGATATAGACTTTTCCGTCACTGGTTCGACTTCATTTTGAACTTTTTGATTTACCCCAATTTTTTTTTTTTTTTTAAATGGATTTAGGCTTTAAAGGGGTTGTACACCTATTACAAACTCTAAGAGGGTAAGTATTAGTCCTATATGATACTTATCCTAATATTGTTTGTGGGTCATGTCGTGTTACCTTTTGGCAGATGGAGGAGGCCATGAAGTCATTACTGTATGCACGCTCCCTCTATCATAACCACTCCCAAATCAGTGGTCGGAAGGGCGTTCCAAGGACATCCACACCCCCTCCAACCACTTATCTGGGAGGGGCTTTGATGAAGAGAGCATGCAGACAGTAATGACTGAATGGCCTCCTCCATCTCCCGGGAAGCTGGCAGAACACGGGATGTCATGTCTCCAGTCCGGCTGCCCAAAGGACCTCCTGACTCCTGGAATTTATAATGCTCCCATGTACAGTACATAATGATCCAAATTTACTTACCCGGTCTTGTCGCGATCCCCGAACCGTAATGTCCGACGAAGATGAAGTCCGGCGCAATTCACTTAGCTCGTGCGCCCGATTTCCTGCATGTGTGGCTTCCCCGCTGAATCAAAATTATATTTTTAGATAGTCCTAGGACCACTTAATGGTCGGACCTGTAGATTTAATTCATATATTTACAATTGTTGCTTAGGAGGCAACACAAGAGGTCCTTGTGACCCGTTAAAATTTAACTTTTACTTCGATATTCCTTAAAAGGATTACAATATAAACATATATATATGAGCCTTGACATAAAGAGACGTATTAAAAGAATATGGCGGATGTGGAGGAAATTCTCAATTGATATTGTAGGCTGGTACGATAGGCTGGTGGAGCAGTGTGACTCGCTAAAGGGGGCTACTATACCGATATGCTATCGGGATAGACAGTGGTAAAGTAATCGCTAGCAGCGGCTGTATACCTTTCTGCAGTGGTGTGTACCGAATTGTCTCTATAGGATATACCTATTCACCTCTGGGAACTAGTATATTTTCACACCACAAACCATAGCATACTTGATTTTAAGCTAAATCACACCATCCACACAACACATTCATACATTGATAGCCATTGGCATGTATTACTGGGCTAATGGTCTCTGCAGTGCGACCCTCAGTCCTAAATGAGTCTCCAAATAGATCGCCATCAATTAAAAATAGGCTCAGGCAGCCCCCCCGACATGTTTCGCCATTAACATGGCGTCCTCAGGGGGTGTCGGGGCTGAAATGATTTCAGCCCCGACACCCCCTGAGGACGCCATGTTAATGGCGAAACATGTCGGGGGGGCTGCCTGAGCCTATTTTTAATTGATGGCGATCTATTTGGAGACTCATTTAGGACTGAGGGTCGCACTGCAGAGACCATTAGCCCAGTAATACATGCCAATGGCTATCAATGTATGAATGTGTTGTGTGGATGGTGTGATTTAGCTTAAAATCAAGTATGCTATGGTTTGTGGTGTGAAAATATACTAGTTCCCAGAGGTGAATAGGTATATCCTATAGAGACAATTCGGTACACACCACTGCAGAAAGGTATACAGCCGCTGCTAGCGATTACTTTACCACTGTCTATCCCGATAGCATATCGGTATAGTAGCCCCCTTTAGCGAGTCACACTGCTCCACCAGCCTATCGTACCAGCCTACAATATCAATTGAGAATTTCCTCCACATCCGCCATATTCTTTTAATACGTCTCTTTATGTCAAGGCTCATATATATATGTTTATATTGTAATCCTTTTAAGGAATATCGAAGTAAAAGTTAAATTTTAACGGGTCACAAGGACCTCTTGTGTTGCCTCCTAAGCAACAATTGTAAATATATGCTTCCCCGCTGAGGTCCACCGGAGTTCACCTTCTTCTTCCCGGTGCATGTGAGTGCATGCCTTGCGACACAATTTGAATTTTAAATCCCGCACATAGTCCGAATCCGTTGGTTTGTCTGATGGCCACGCCCCCGATTTGTGTTGCATGAAAGTTGGCGCCAAAATCCGATCGCATGCGCCAACAACCCCTGTTAAATGCGTCGCAAAACGGAAATCGACGGGAAACCCGACGAAAATGCGGTCTGCGGAGCCTTAGTAAAAGAACCCCAATGTTTCCTTTTATGTTCAACCCCCATTTCCCTCTTTACCGATGATGCTCTGTTTGGCTCCAAGGTTAACAGGCGCAATGTGATGATGTCATAGGCAGTGGCAGAGACTCAATGGTAGATCAGGGAGGTAACTGTAGATAGGTAATCCGGGTAAATGCCACCATCTGGGATGGGACTCAAACATTTGGGACTGTTCTCCTCAATCTAGGATGGCTGTGAGGCTCGCTTATGCAGATTGCAGATCTGACCAATGCGTCACGTCCCTATGGCCAGCTGGAGACATGGACACAAATGGTCACTTATAGATGTGACTTACCTTTAAAGCCTAAGCCAGGGTTCTTAAAGGGATTTCATCAGCAGTTATGACCATGTAGCACTACAGCGAGTGTAAGTCATTGCCCTGGAGAGATGTGTAATCAGACCTTTGTGTGTGTTGCTAGTAGCAGCAGTAGGGAATTCCAAGATTGTAACAAGACTTAATGTACCGGGTGAGTAGCCTTAAACTGCTGTGAGATCTCTACATGGCTCCTCCCTTATGCTTTGATTGACTGTCTTAGTATTTACCCTCAAGAAGGGAGGGGCTGTGGAGATATTCCACAGAAATAACAAGTTCCAAGTCCAGCTACTATTCAGGAATTACACAATCCAGAATGAATAACATTGTAATATGTTTCTATTGATTCTGCTTTCTATCTTCACAGGGGATGAGAATGGGGCTTGGAGGTAACGCACTCTACACCCAGGAGAAGCAGTGCAGAGAGATATGAAGAGAAATTACTCAAGTATATTCATCTGCAATGTGTTTGAATGCTGAATTGGTGAACACAAAAATAAAAAATAAAATTCTTTTTAAATTTTTTTTATATTTTTAAATTTATTTATGTTTTGTGACCATAAAACGGCCGCAGATGAAGGGTTGTGTGATCTCTAACTGCGTAGACCTTAAAGCAGTTGACCACTCTTCGACATAAGTATCCCATGTGCCTTTACTGCCTAAATAATAATCCATGAATGTTCATCATTCCAGGTCCTTACTTTTGCAATATGTGTGCAGACTCTCTGTGATTCTTTGTTTGCATGTCTGAGCTCTGAAGAATAGGAGGACCTGCAGCAGGAAATTATGATTCATCCTCCTCCCATCTTCCTGTCTCTGCCCATGAGGATGAACAGTGAAAGGAGAGACACAGTGGGAGATGCCATGAGGAAGGCCTAGGGCAGTGAAAGAGAGGACGCTGTGTATATATGCAGAGGGCAGCATGGGGAGATTAGGGAAAGGCTGAAGCTCTCAAAGATGTATTGAAATGTGGGCAACCCCTTTAATCATACTGTTATAAGGTCCTGGCAGGCAATTGGTCATGGACAGATAGAGATCACATGACCCTCCATCTGCGGCCATTTTATGGTCAGGAATCTTTGGCCAACCCCTTTAACTCTTCATACGAGACATGCCGTAGACCACTGGTTAATTGGATAATTGCTTTATGAAGGGCAAAGATGGGTTTCCCTTATTCAGGACATCTCTTTTTGGCCTCAGTAGAGTGAGCAGATACAGGAATATCTTATATCTTCTTGCATAGGGGTCTCAGTTATTTGTGTCCACCCCTTTAAACGTAACCGGAGAGAGTCAGGGTACAGTCTCCTGTCTTCTTACTACTGCTATTTACAGATTATTTTAAAGGGTCTTTTTTAAATCTACAAACTTATATGTATGACTGGGTTGTACCACCGGGATCCCAAGAAATCACTAGAGCGAGGGCCCACAATTAGCCCCAAGTGTTTCGGTGAAATATGTCTATGCTCCACCAGGGTTCTTTCTACTTCTACAGGGCTGCAGGATATCCCATAGGACAGTGATGGCTAACCTATGGCACGGGTGCCAGAGGTGGCACTCGGAGCCCTCTCTGTGGGCACTCAGGCCATCACCAGAGATGACTCCGTTATCTTCCTGCAGTCCCAGACGGCCCAGGACTTGCTGTGCACAGAGCTATTTTAAAGTGACAGGACTACCTGGGAATATTTTCTGCATTATTGGTGTCCTCAGGTGCTGGTATCAATGAAAACTGTGACAGAGAAGGGAGTATAAATCACAAATTACATTTCTGTGTTGGCACTTTGCGATAAATAAGCGGGTCTTTGTTGTAGTTTGGGCACTCCGTCTCGAAAAGGTTTGCCATCACTGCCATAGGAGAACAGGAGGGTTGGCCAAGCTCCATACCTCACTGCCTACAGGCTCTGATCTCATACTTGGTGTCCCGATAGTTGCCCTCTAGTGGAAAACCCCCTCTAACAGCTCGGAGTCTTTCGGCTTCTGTTGTACATTCAGAAATGCGCTCCTAAATAAAGAACATTGCCTCCTAGCATGTTTTTGCTATTTTTCTAACTTAAAAGTGTTTCTTGAAGAGCCCTGAGGCTGCGGCATGCTGCGGGGGTTAAACACGATGTAAGATTCGGTATAAATGCTATTTCTAGACCAGTCTTTAGCAATAAGATGAATGGACTGTGACAACTGGACATTGGGTTTCTCGTCAGCTTCGGCTCCCGGGAGGTTGAGATGGATTCTCTTTGGTCTTCATCAATCTAATGTCTATTAGAGGAAGTGTGAGATGATGAGTCCATTGTTCTGATGGAAGTGAAGAATGGCTCCGATGTGCATGGGGACTTGTCTTGTGATCTATGTGATGAAGCTGCTGGTCGCTGGGCTTGTGCTTATTATGGCACAAATTCAATTCTCCAGATCTGGACTTGTTCTACAAGACAAAATTGTTGCCCCAGGGACGGTTTGTGGAAATGGGAATAAGAAAAAAAGGGGTCGGCAATGGAGGATGGTCGTGGTGACTGTCGAGGGGATGGAAGGTGCCAATGGAGGAGGAGATGGTAGGATTGGTTGTTGAGTGAAGGCGTGATAATGGAGTTTAGCCATCGTGTTTCTTCTTCTCACATCTCTCATTGCCCACTGTAGGAGCGACCACTGGTGGAGACGCCTAATGGTTCCTCTTCTGCTCCACACACCACCCATAGCCTACAACACCAGAGCACATCCAGTCAGCTGCCACTTCCACCTCATCCTCCTCTTGTGACCTAAAACTAAATGATTACTGGCCGGACGATGGGTCTCGGACTGGTGGTTGGGAACAATGTTCTAGGAGGTACAGGTCAAACATATAGCAGAGCTTTATCCGTACAAAGCCGCTGGGTGATCCACCATATTGTGTTTGTTTTTGGTAAGCCATTAAGGAAACATTACTAGGACCCCAGATACATGTATTGCTGCTATACTAAGTCTCTGGAGGTTGTATGTAGCTTTAAAGAGGACCTGTCACCCATAATTTCGGCTAGCGGTAATGCTATCTAATACTGCGGCAAAGAACAATGTAATCATCGGCGCTGCCTCTTCCCCGGACCGCCCCGCTCGCTCCATAGGGTGGCGGTGACTGCGTGTCATGCGGCAGTCACCGCCCCTAACCCCACCCCAACCCCGCCCCTCATGAATACATCGGACCGCTTTGCGAGCGTTCCGGCGATTACATTGTACCACACTGGAGGTTTCCGGTAACGCTATCACTCTAACACTGCGGCGTTTGTTCAAGCACTAGGGGCTGCTTACTTGAGTAAGCAGCTCCTAGTGCCGAAATTTTGGGTGACAGGTCCACTTTAACATGAATGAGACTTGAAGGAACTTTCTTAAAAAACTGCATTTATCATCAACCTCATGATTGTTGTTGGCCTGACCATGAGGACCACTCTACGTCCCCTTTGCAGATGGAGCTGTAGTTCTAACCATTACTTCTTCATCCACATCCATGGGACCATCATGTCCTTGTACGCCATATTCCACCATAGATGTGAAGAAGGTGTAAATTTGTAAAACGTTCTAGACTTTTAAGCTCATTTGTAGAATATACAAAAAAATCAAGGAGAAACGTTAAACAATCACGACTGCGCCCACGTTTTCTACGTCTAATTACCATGTTTTTCCTCTAAGCCAAAATAAGTGATACAAATAATAAAGAAAATAATCTGAAATGTAACAATTTCAGTGGAAACTTGATTGATTCCTAAAATGTCAAATTCCACATAAATTGACTATTTTGGTTTTAATGTCTAAAAAGGAGAACAAAAACTTCTCTGGCTAAGATGATACGATGTGGCTTCATGATGGATGGAGTCAAATAATGACTTTTCTTTGGTGACTTGACAGGTCGGAGCTTTCATTACACCTTGTAGATAGAAATGGAGTCAGAAGAGAATGTGTCTTTGTCTCCGGTCCATCCCAGGGGCTGGAGATGGTCAGCAGTTTCTCCTTAGCGTGTGATGTCCTCCTGCAGCTGGTGCGTCAGGTGCTCCGGGGATCTGTCAGGAGATGTTGCCTTTCAGACCGCTAACCTTTAGCTGTGTTACTTCTGCAGCATTTAATAAAGGGACTGTGCGCTCTTTGAGGTTTATCAGATTCCTAATAAAGAGGACACTGTTTGACTGCTCAGAGTGTGTCAGTGACCCAGACGCTCATGTTATTAGTGACTGTCTTTCTTTCGGGAGTGGAGAGGAGCCCAGAACCCTATGAAGAGGAAGTAATAATATTGTAAAGGTCACTGTCTTGTTCTACGCTTTATGGATATGGCTGATGGCTCTGGGTAATGTGCACAACTTTTCGAAAGAAAGAGCTGTAAGATGTAATATGTAATTACATGGTCCACCAGCTACTATCCCGAAAGGCTACCATCCACCTCCAGCAGCTGGTCACCACTGGAATGACTCAATAAAATAATTCAGGTAGATGGTAATCTGTAGCTATCTGGAGCCATGAAGACTGAAATGCATCCAACAGAAGCTGATACATATATAAGATACATGTCAGTAGATAGGGTCGCCAACTATGTTCATCCGGTTATCCAATTATGTAGCCAATGTTGATCTGGTGACCACAATCATGTGAGTATAAGAAGGTCATATACTTATCCTCAACCGAATCTATCATTAAATATCACAGGTGTACCATAGAGGTAAAACATACAAACCCCCTGGCCAATCATTGTCATGGCTAGATCCAGACCCAATTTTCAATCCAGACCCAACCCTCAAACCCAACGATCTGGTCCACTCATTTTGACACATTTGGCTTTTGGCTGGACCCCCAAGTATTGGAGATATCCCAGATGGTCCTTTCCTACATTAGTATGTGTTTATAGTAAATTTCAGAACATTTTCTTATTGTCACTGTTTATCCTAATTTATTTCTACAAAATTGTATTCTGGTTTTTTGGGCAATTCTATACAGTTCTACTATTATAGTTCCTGATGGTTGCCCTTATCTTTGCGCTTATCTATAATTTGCTGTGTATGTTAGGCCTCCAAAGTCATCTCATTCCATTGGTTTGGTTTTGGCTTAGACATAGTCCATATGTTGGGTTACACAATAAATTATTTGATGTGGATCTGTAAGAGGGTATTATTTTCCTTGTGGAGACAGAATATGGTTTATGGCACTGGAGCTCTTTGCCAGAAGTCATAAAATTGTCTTTCTGATATAATCTATGTTTGACTACCAAACTATACATACCAATGTCCGATGTACTTTTATGGTGCATCGGGAGCGGTTGGACGGAGTGGGCTCATGGGCTAAGCCCTCTCCATACCAGGTGGGTGTTTGCTGTGTATTACAGCAAACACCCACCAGTAACACCCGTGGTCGGTGCTGGCACAGGTGGCGGATGTTAACCATGTAAATGCATCTGGAAAGCTGCTGGAGACATATTGGATTTGATTGTCGCCTCATCGGGGGATGGCGATCGGTTACTATGACAGCCGACTCTCTCTATACTCTAAACCTCAAATCACCCCCTTCCCAAAGAACTGATATTAAAGCAAATAAACATAAAAATCATAAACATGTTAGGTGTCAAAGCAATCCCAAAATGCCCGATCTATCAAAATATAAAAATGGTTATGCCCGGTGCTGAACCTCGTAGCAGAAAAAAAACTATTAGGTTGCACAGTCCCCAAAAAAGTAACAATGAAAACAACATCTCATCCTGCAAAAAAATGCGACCATACACGCATCTGTACACTGTAGTAGGAAAAAGGTACGAGCGCCAGAAGATCCGCTGATATGGGAAAAAAAATAAGAATTTATGGATTTTTGATGATGGGGAGCGAAAAACGAAAACACAAAAATGAAAAAGGGCCAAGTCATTAAGAGGTTAAAGACCTGACCCCCATAAAAAAAAACTTTAGTAAGCAGCTCCTAGCGCTACCCCTAGCTTTATAGGAACCTTCCAGATACTTCACTGCCATGGCCTCGGAACCGCTGTAAGCTTGGTCCGGCGTATTGATTGGGGGGCGGTCTGAGTCACTCCCCTCTCCTCTGCTTCTACCCCTCCCACACCATAGGCCGACATGAAGCTGGACAGTCACCACCTCCTCGGACCGCTCCCTCATGTATACGCCGGACCGCTGTAAGCTCAGTCCTGAATGGTGAGTTACTTTAGTTAGCAGCTCCTGATATCCATCATTATTGGTGAGGCTGGATGATGCTCTTTACATCAAAATTTTTACTTACATTTATGGTGTAAGAGGCTAAAAAGGTATAACAGGCTTCCCCGATCCAGCCCCCTGCAGTGTATGAACGTCCCCCCATAACACAATGGGGCAGATTTACTTACCCGGTCCATTCGCGATCCAGCGGCGCGTTCTCTGCGCTGGATTCGGGTCCGTCCGGGATTCATTAAGGTAGTTCCTCCGACGTCCACCGGGTGGCGCTGCTGCGCTGAAGAGCATCGGAACGCACTCAAGTTCACCGGCCTATTCCTAGTGAAGGTAAGTGCAAGCTCCGCGCCACATTTTTTTTTTTTAAATTGCGGCGGTTTTTCCGAATCCATTGGGTTTTCGTATGGCCACGCCCCCCGATTTCTGTCACGTGCATGCCGGTGCCGATGCGCCACAATCCGATCGCGTGCACCAAAATCCCAGGGTAATTCAGGGAAAATCGGCGCAAATCGGAAATATTTGGGTAACACGTCGGGAAAACTCGAATCGGCCCCTTAGTAAATGACCCCCAATGTGACGGTTACCTCAGGATACCACTAACTGTCTAATACCTGAGTAATGGAGTCTCCAGGGCAAGTGTAGTCATCTGCATCGGTCTATCCTTAATGAACCGGCAGCGCACGGAGAGATTTACAGAACTTTTATAGGGTCGTACAACTACCATATAGTCACTGTGGCCCGATTCTTCATCCGCTCACCTAATACATCAGAGTTCATTTGTTTTTTTATGACCTCCTATTATAATAAAGCCCTTGTAATTCGGTCTCCAAATACGGCCGCCCATCATTTTTATAAAGCCAGTAGAAATACTAATTAAGTTGAAAGACTTAATTGTTAAATATTGTATTAGCGGATGCTGCGCGGTGCATACTGAATCCCGGCTATTCATTGCATCTTGACTTTAACTTGCCCTTGGGGGGGGGGGGGGGGTAGAAAATCCTGCAACATTGTAAGTGAATTCATCTTGTATTTAATTGAAGAGACCTATTAAGTGTCGATGCATATTTAATGCAGCCGCGGAGTCCTAATAACATCCTGACTAATTGCCAGGTCATTCCTTGGGAAGCGCTTGCTCAGTGCTTAGCGGAAAGCAATTTATATAAAACCATATTTTATGATAACACTGTAATTCCACCATTAACCTTTCTTATCGTTAAGCAACTTTGTGCGGCTTAGCTTTTTTTTTTTTTTATAAGTGACACATAGGGGCTCATTCACTAAGGGCACTTTCGTCGGGTTTCCCGAATATTTCCGTTTTGCGACGATTTGCCCTGGGTTTTTGGAGTATGCGACCAGATGGTGGCGCATTGGCGTCAGCTTGCACGCGACAGAAATCAGGGGGAGTAGCCATCGGACAACCGGACGGATTCGGAAAAACCGCAGAATTTAAAAAACGAATTGTGTCGCAAGATCAAGCACTCACATGCACCGGGAAGAAGAAGGTGAACTCCAGTGACACCTGCAGGAACTTGGGCGCACGATCTTAGTGAATCGCAGCAGCCCAGAATCCTCGACGGACAACGCACCGCGGGATCGCGACTGGACCGGGTAAGTAAATCTGCCCCATTGTGATTGTGATGCAAGGGGGTTTCCTCTTTTGGAGAAAAGCCCTGAAGGGGCAGCATTTTGGGAGAAATAGAGGAAAATTCTATACTGACGACTCCAAGGACATCCATGGCTCCGGTGGTGACCATCGGCTTCCCAATGACCTGTCCATGATGACATCACATTCATGGCACATGTGACATCTGGGCCAAACCCACTTTGAGGTCAATGAAGTGATGTCATCAACAACGATCCATTGGGAGTGGAAGCACTTTGGGTTGGACAGTCGCTGGAGGAGCCCTCCGTAGTGGAAAGCACAGTGTATAGTGGATTCTCTCCAAATGCTGAGAGAAGTTCTCTACAAAAGTGGAACCTGTGGTTCCTGTGAACCAATTGAAGACTGATACATATTCAGAATATTTCTTTCTTTCATCAGTAGGATGTAGTCATCAGCCGGATCCTTTACAGTTTATTAGCTCTGGATAATATGGAATACATTATTTATCATACATTATTATGTCCATATTCTAGACTCTGCATACAGGGCGTGAACATTAGGGTCTCCATTGGTGTTGACCAAATCCTGATTATCATTGTAATTCTGTTCCTGTGAAACAACCAAAGCCAAATACCAAATGGTTCCACACTTTGTTCTAGGTGTAAGGGGTTGTCCTAGTCATGCAAAATTGTTTATTATGCCACCCTAAATTTTGGCAAAATTTTGGCTTTGCTTCCTTTTTCTATGAAGACGTCATCTCTTCCCAATCATTTCGTGGACATTCATGCCCTCACTGAGGCCGAAAACATGGCCTAAATTCGACTCCTCATTTAAAGAGGACCAGCATCTTCTAAAATATATCTGTAAATTAGTAATTAGTCTAAACCATATTTTCCTGTAACCCTATGACACCTAATCTATAAAGTACTGGAGGGAGTTGCTCCAGAAATGGGCAATACCCAAGATGAAATTTTGTCCATCATTGGATTGGGATCTTAGAGCTTAAACTGCCCCTATAGAACTGAAATACATATTTGGCAAAGCCAATGTGTTAGGAGGAACCATTAGAGCGTTAGTGACAAAAATGAAGACCACCACATTGACAAAAAAATGAATACATTTTGGCAAAAGTATATATTTTTTATGAAACCACAAAGCTTTACATCATCTACTGTACATCAAAAGTCCATATATTTTCCATGGAGGACATCATGGTGTCTATATATTGTCTTTATCCTAGTATATAACATCAGTCTATCGCATGCTCCACAATTTTAGGCCAAACATGCAAAACAACCCATGGAAGCAATGGTCTCCTCCTTCCATGACATCCATTACCCTACAATCAACCTGAAGAACAATTTACACTTGGAAGATCTGGAATCCTTTGGGATATGGCGGTCAACAGGAGTTTTCTGTAATTTCAAGGTCTTATGGAAGTTCCTCTGCCATCAAGGTCTGAATACAATAACCATGGTCAATATTGATTGAAGAACCTTCTACATCTTAACACGTGAGGTAATCCGTACAGTTAGTGCAACATGAAACATCCACGTTATACGGCACAATTCATATAGGCAGAGAGTTCAGTATGTTCTAATGTTCTAAATATTTTCTATGCAAATATAACTTTTTTCCATATTTTACCCCCCAAAAATTCTATGAAAATACATGCAAAGCAATATTATGGGGATTCATTGGGAAAACCACTGATTGAAGAGTATAAATGGTCACTCAGTGCATGATAGGGGGAATAATTCACCAATGTCCATTTGGGATCTAAATGATGGCATGACAATGCTGGTGATGTAGTGGAGCAAAATGGATGTTAACCTTGACCAACCTTAGCTCGTTAGAAAACCATGGTTGATGCATGGACGGCTTTTATGGAAGATACTCTTGAAATCTGAAAAAAGCCAACTAAAACAGCTCCATACTTCAGTTGGGTTTGGTTGTGTGGCTCAACCTCATCAATGCACTTGAGCAGAGGTACAATACCAGGCAAAAAAGTAGTCTAATCATTTGGCCAGGAATTACTATTGTTCACCTATCCTCAGCCATCCCGCCCTCCGCACCGATCGGATGTAAGCAATAGGTATGGATCCAGAGTTCTATGTCTGTCAAGCTGGAGCTCCAGTTGAAAGGTTCTCTCATGCTTTGTGTATTTTGACAGTCCAAAAGCTGAGTGTAGGGTCCACATTTTGGCCCCCTACCAATCAGATATTGGTGGCCTGTCCTGAGAATTGACTTTCAATTGTAATTGATGGCCAACTCCTCGAAGGACAAATTTCTTGGACAAATGGTATTCCGCTCTGTGTTGGACTTATCTGGATGACCTGAATGTGAATGGTCCGTGCTGTGGACTCAATCTTTTTTGCATGACAACATGTACTGTTTGCTGCACATAAATGGTTAGCACCGGGTGAAGACTATCAATGTGATAAGTCGATGAAGAACTATGGACAAATAATTTGAAGGCCAGAGCTCTTATGTGCATTGACATTTTGTCTTCTATAACCAGATAACTATTGTGTAATATTAGGGGATAATGTTTGGTGAAAGTAATGGTATACGGTTTCTTGGGAACCACACCAAGGCTTGGGAACCCTGCACGGACAATTCAGATACAACTTCGAATGATGAGATGTTTGATGACTTCTGATCTGTCTCACATTTCTTTTGCTAAATTGTGCAATAAAACAAAACTCTAATAAGTAAGATATAGTACAATCAGATAATATTATCATGGAAGCACAAGTTCATACATAAAAAAGATTACCCCCTGTCTACCTGGAAGCATCATACTACAAACATCCCTCCCCTAGAAGAACATTATGCACATTGCCATGTGGTCCACAGGGAGGTCATTGGGAATGTCCATCTCGGTAACCAGTTGAACCTGAAGTAGCTCCGCTAACACTCTCCATTGAACATTTGCTACCATTTTGGGTTTGCAGCCCCTATGCAGATTTGGTTACAGAATCTAAGCATACTCCATGTGGGGAATCATTTTCTGTAAGTCTTGTTTCCCTTCCCCCCTCGATTGAAGCTCGACTGGCTTTATTCACTATCTTAGCATCCGTTGAGCTTCCATTGGGGTTTCCATAGCTCAGGATATTTTATGAAAGTTAAGATGGAAATTTCTATTGAAACATTAGATGAAGATGTGAACTTAACCTTACTCAGTTATATTTGTCCAGGGTAATTTTGACCTCTATAGGTGAATGCAGATTTAAAGTGCTCATTGACGTTACACATTTAGTGGGAAAAGTTGACAAACGTAAGTGTCTTTGAGTTTAATGTGTATCCTAGTGCCTTGATGGCTGAGGTTGGGGGTCAGAAGAAGTCAAAATGCCAATGTTTTTGTTCTCAAGTTAGATAAGATTGTACTTACCTATTCCCCTCTTCAAGCTGAGACCTCATGTGTTTGGGGAATGGGGTTTACTAGGTGGTCATGTCTGCAGGTTCCCACTACATGTTGGATTAGTCTCTTGGTTTGCTCACTTTAAGCCAACTTTTTCTATTTCCAAATTGTTTTGCAATATGGTGCATACGAAGCCAATCCTCTTCTGCTAATAAAAAGCCAATTTTTACCAATGAAGACTCCAAAAAATGTATAAAATCTTTAAAAGGGTTGTCATTAGGGCAAAAATGTAAAAATGAAATCATTAGCTACCTAAATACTTATAGAAAGTCCCACTGGTGCAGCTAAAGCCCTTGGTTCCTCTAATTCGGTCTGTTCTGTGTGAAGAGACTGCAGCAGCCAAACAGATGGAGCCAATCATGGTTTTTCAGGCCAGTGGTGACCAAGTCCCATAACCCAAACAGGGGTCAGGAGCAGAATGAAATTAAGTGGCAATGGCTAGAGATGAGCGGACCCGTTTTGGGTTCAGTTGTCCCCGGACGTATTGTTGGATTGGTGTTCAAACAGCCAATCGTGGTTTATTAGGTCAGTGATAACCCAGACCCATAACCCAAACAGGGGCCAGGAACAGAAAGAAATTTAGTGGCAATGACTAGAGATGAGCGGACCCGTTTCAGGTTCAGCTGTTCCTGGACTTATTGCTGGAGTGGCGTTCAAACAGCCAATCCGGGAAATTACTAGCCATGGCTATAATTGGCCTGGGGAAATTCCCCTACTTGTTAGTCAATTTGCCGGATTGGCTGTTTGGCCGTCAAATAAGCAGTACATCCGGGTCAGGCGGCCAGACCTGAAAGTCGGGTCCACCAATGACCAGATGGACATTGAAAAGTAGAATAATGTTTTTGGTTTTCTCATTCGACACATCTTCCCCCATTCTACTTTTGAAATGGCAAACCGTTAGGAGAGAAGTTTGGTCCAATTTGATTTGTAGATGTAATGTTTGTCAACTAAAACTATAGAGACCGGAGCTTAGTCTGCATATGAGCTGTATACCCAAAATTTTTGGAACAACTGATATGTCAATGCTAATTTGGAGAACCAATTAGTTCTTATTAGTATTTGGAGTACAATTAGAAAGAACAGGTTTAAGCAAGGGTAGAGAATACCTAGAAGACAAAAGGTTTTCTTTTGAAAGGTGGACAAACCCTTTAAGCCAGGTGGACATTAGTGACTCGTATATACAAGTTCTATGTGATATCTAACGCAAGGTCATCTACATTGGGGGCTTTGGTGGGCAATTATTAACCAACATATTGCAATTGTCTCCATGTAGTGCCCAGAGATTACATCAAAATAGATTTTCAGAACGTTCCTCCATTATACTCTATACATAGCGTGAAACCGTCATCCTCTGTACAACATTTTGTACAAAATGAATCTACAAATATCGGCCTGAAATATGATACATAGAAATGGTCTCTGTACAGTGATAACTTAAGGCAAAACCATGTGATGAGGTTCAATGTTATGTTACAAGAAGCCAGACGGCATGTGACTGCACCTACACATTGCTGTGGTCTCAAGACCTCCTCATCTTAAAAAGTTGGCAATTGGGTCATGACTTTCTTCCAAAGATATCACTCTGTAGCACCTGAAAGGCTTTTATACATTTGGAAAACAAGACTGTCCCACTTTGGTCTACATGCTTGGTCTGGTAGTGCAACCCAACCTAGTGGTATAACTGTTGGGTCACAATAGTTGATGTTGCGACCGAGCACCATAGTTGGATAATGTTGGAAGAACAGGTGCACATGGAGACCCCACTGCCCAATACAGAGTCTAGTAGGTTCTGGCAGGAGAACCAAGGTAGATGGAGCCCAGGCTGTGTCTTTGCCATCTTAAGAGGAGGCCCCAACATGATAGTAACCAAGAACCCCCACCTTTCCTTCTCATTGGAGGCCATTTTTACAGAAGAACAATGGGCTGTATTCGGGAGGTCTGTAGGACTGAAAGTGAGGAACCCAATCCTTAGCCTTATCCACCCAAATGTTGCATTACCAGACATGACTTGTAGACCATAGTTTCTTGGTACCTCTTCTATTATCTCTTACAATTCCTTTAAGGCAGTGCTGTAAAAAAGAAGAATCCACTGAATATATTCCTCATAATTATTATTACTGGCAGTAGCTGTAGCCTAGGGGACTTGTTGTAGACATGGAGATCTTACATGAGGCTCTACCTGTCCTCTATTATTGGGGATTTGGACTCCCCTTGATATTGGCAACCTTCATTCAACTCTGCTGACCAATCTGATGGACACATCTTGAAGATGTAGACTGAATCCCCCTAATGGGTTTTCTCCCTCCTCTTCCTCATCAATCTTGTGAATGCATAATCTGGTTGTGGAAGGAAATCCTCATGGAGGCCATTTTGAATAATATGATATCAGGCAGGAAGTAAACGGCAGAAGATGATGGCTGTTCATGGCTCAGGTTAGTCAATGGTAAAGAAATGCTATCATGTTAATGTGTCCTTCCTAGTCCCGCTCTCTTAGGAGTCTAGAACCTTGTGCTCTGATATCTCAGTCTTCTTATTTCAGAAAGGCCATCGTCTCGGCAGTACAGGTCCCCACAGGGACTCTCTGCCAGTCATCGAGCACGACCGGCTACCCCTCCGCCTCCGGTACTGCTGGTAGTGCTGCTGCTGCCACTGCTGCTGCTGCTGCCACTGCTGCATCGGTCTTCATAGATGGAGATTTCAATCTTTGATGTTGAGGTCAAGGATGGTTATGATCACGGCTTTTATGGTTTTCTCCTCCAACCACAAATACACAGTCATTTGTAATAGACAATTCATAACAAGTGATACTCTTTGGTGGCATCTTAACTAACAACTAACTTGACTAGAGTGGTAGCGCACATGTACACCCACTGCTCCATTCAAATGTGTGGACTCGGGCCCCCACTCTCATGATCCAAATGGGTGCAAGTAGTTGACTGTGAGATCCAGGGGATAACCACTAGAACTGTAAGAGTCTATACAGTACTGAATTATATTATAGGAGATTTGGGCTCAATCCTTCTAGGGGGCCCATGGCCACCCAAACTATACTGAGAAGGGCCTTCACCCATGATAGAGAGCCATTTCAGGACCTTTAATGGTCCTCCAAAGGACCTCAAACCGTGGCTTGAAAACAGCAGAAGGGACACATCCTTCATTCCCCAAGAAGATGATTCTAGAACCAACCATGCTCTGTCTTCACTTTAGACAAATTTTTTAAAAAAAAGCAAATTGTGCACAATTAAAGCTGCAGAATTCACTTTTCCTACCTAAAAATCAATGTAATTGCTCTGTTACCATCTTTCTATTAGTCAATAAAGCAATTTGCTTAATTTAATGTGATTACATCTGCAGCAGAATCAGAAGTTCAGTGAAGCTTATTACTATTTTATGGAGCAGGACGGCTGCCGGGAAGCCTGAGCCCAGGACGGGAGGTGCAGGGTCATCAAACTTTACCTATTGCACCCGCCGGATTGGTCGTGCAATTGGAGTGAAAGCATGTAGCACCCTAAATATTATATTATAATTAGATACAATTATAACTGAACTGATCTCCTCCATGCACCATAGTAACATCCGTGTGTTACTACAGGTTAGTAACACTACTGACTACTAATTGGCGCAGTAACACTACAGAATACTAATTGGCGCAGTAACTACTGACTACTAATTGGCGCACTAACACTATTGACTACTAATAGGTGCAGTGAAACCACTGACTACGAATTGGCGCAGTAACACCACTGACTACTAATTGGCGCAGTAACACTACTGATTACTAATAGGTGCTACATAAGATCAATGATGATCTGAACCTGTTGCCCATTGCTTCTGGAGGCAGTCAGCATGAACATTGCTGCTGGTGGGGGACCCACTTAGGAGTAAGTTAGTGGTGGCCCCAGGGCGCGCGCCCCGGTAGCCTTCCCCATAATCCGCCCCGAGCCATCTTGTAAAAGTCTTGTGGACACCTTACACTGGATCTACAGTATGTCTATGAGTAACGCTTCTGCAGGTTACACACCCAGCATTAGCCATGTGCAATTTCCTACATAGAGCCCCACATTACTTAAAGTATATACAGTATGTAATTTTTGCCATATACACCGGCCAAAGCTACAGTATGTGCATGGAGCCAGCGGATTCCGTAGTCAAAGATTCTCTGTTTTCTGCCCACCATATGGGGCTACACTTCTTTCGAAGAAATACTTCCGTTATATTGGAAATTGTATATGTGTAAATGGAGTCTAATGGAGATAGATGAGTCCATGGGGTCTAAATATGATCATAAACATGAGATCAAAGAGAAGCGACAGAGCTGTTACATTACACAATGATGTAGACCTTGAAGTTCCTGGGCTCCCATCCAATATCTACAATAATGAGCCCTCACCACCTACTCTACCATGTGCCATGTCCTCTTGTCCTGCTGTGTGTCAGAAGGGCGTCCAGGTCCCTCAGGCACCAAGTTAAGAAGCATCTGCTACCTCCGCCCCAACTCTGACTACGGCAAATCCTCCGACCTTCCGCAGAAGCCTCGGGCCGTCCCATTATTAATGCCTGGATTAGCCTCTGGAAGGAAACCACTCAACAATCTCCACCGTTCAAGGTACAAAATAACAAGCAGACTATTAGAGAGATTGCAGGAAATATGTTGAAAATGATGACTTTGGAAGACGCATGAAACGGAGAGGTCCGATAAACATGTGGTGAGATTACACATTCATCCACTAGACGGCTGCATAATTGAAACAATAGAGAGAGATATTGGATTTTCACATATGAGATGGAAACGGAAGAACAAACAGCAACCAAGGAGCAAAAGAAGTTCACCGGGAGTTCATGCGTGAATTAGGAGAAGACCTGGGAGCGACTGAGGGCTGAGCCCCACGCCCGGGATTTCTTATCTCACTGTTATTATGAATTGATACATCGGAGTAAGGAGGGATCAAGATATTAAGGAGCATTTCTAGAACTATCCCCGAGCGCCCTCTGATGTTCTGCTCGACCCTCAGTCTTCTACACAACCAGGTGACACCTTCTAATGGCGGAGAGAGGCTGGAATATTCGACGATTTCCAATATGCGCCGCATTTAGAAGAGCTTTTTGTTGTACACGATCAGATTTGGCGCATCGGAGCCGGCTTTCACGCAACACAAAATTGGGGGGTGGGCCGTCGGACGATCCGACAGATTCGGACAACGCACAGGATTTAACATTCAAAATTGTGTCACAAGTCATGCACTTACATGCACCGGGAAAAAGAAGGTGAACTCCAGCGGACCTCAGCGAGGAAGTGACACTTGCAGGAAATTGGACGCACAATCTTAGTGAATCGCGGCAGCTCCGAATCCTCGGCTAACAACGCACCTCGGGGATTGCGACGGGACGGGTAAGTAAATGTGCCCTATTGTATGAAGGTGACGACTTCTAATGGCAGAGAGATATATTGGGGCACATTTACTTACCCGGTTCTGTGGAGTTCACCAAAAGTGCATTGTCCGACGATGATGCACTGTGCCGCGATTCATTAAGATCGTGCACCCGATTTCCTGCATGTGTCGCTTCCGCTCAGGTCCCCGGAGTTCACCTTCTTCTTCCTGGTGCATGTAAGTGCATTGTCCGTGTATAATGCGCTGTGCGGGGAGTCACTAAGATCCTGCACCTGATATCCTGCATGTGTCGCTTCCCCGCTCAGGTCCCCGGAGTTCACCTTCTTCTTCCTGGTGCATGTAAGTGCATTGTCCGTGTATAATGCGCTGTGCGGGGAGTCACTAAGCTCCTGCCCCCGATATCCTGCATGTGTCGCTTCCCCGCTCAGGTCCCCGGAGTTCACCTTCTTCTTCCTGGTGCATGTAAGTGCATTGTGTGTGTATAATGCGCTGTGCGGGGAGTCACTAAGATCCTGCCCCCGATATCCTGCATGTGTCACTTCCCCGCTCAGGTCCCCGGAGTTCACCTTCTTCTTCCTGGTGCATGTAAGTGCATTGTCCATGTATAATGCGCTGTGCGGGGAGTCACTAAGATCCTGCACCCGATATCCTGCATGTGTCGCTTCCCCGCTCAGGTCCCCGGAGTTCACCTTCTTCTTCCTGATGCATGTAAGTGCATTGTCCGTGTATAATGCGCTGTGCGGGGAGTAACTAAGATCCTGCGCCCGATATCCTGCATGTGTCGTTTCCCCGCTCAGGTCCCCGGAGTTCACCTTCTTCTTCCTGGTGCATGTAAGTGCATTGTCCGTGTATGATGTGCTGTGCGGGGAGTCACTAAGATCATGCACCCGATATCCTGCATGTGTCGCTTCCCCGCTCAGGTCCCCGGAGTTCACCTTCTTCTTCCTGGTGCATGTAAGTGCATTGTCTGTGTATAATGTGCTGTGCGGGGAGTCACTAAGATCGTTCCCCAATATCCTGCATGTGTCGCTTCCCCGCTCAGGTCCCAGGAGTTCACCTTCTTCTTCCTGGTGCATGTAAGTGCATTGTCCGTGTATAATGCGCTGTGCGGGGAGTCACTAAGATCGTGCGTCCGATATCCTGCATGTGTCGCTTCCCCGCTCAGGTCCCCGGAGTTCACCTTCTTCTTCCTGGTGCATGTAAGTGCATTGTCCGTGTATAATGCGCTGTGCAGGGAGTCACTAAGATCCTGCGCCCGATATCCTGCATGTGTCGCTTCCCCGCTCAGGTCCCCGGAGTTCACCTTCTTCTTCCTGGTGCATGTAAGTGCATTGTCCGTGTATAATGCGCTGTGCAGGGAGTCACTAAGATCGTGCACCGATATCCTGCATGTGTCGTTTCCCCGCTCAGGTCCCTGGAGTTCACCTTCTTCTTCCTGGTGCATGTAAGTGCATTGTCCGTGTATAATGTGCTGTGCGGGGAGTCACTAAGATCCTGCACCCGATATCCTGCATGTGTCACTTCCCCGCTCAGGTCCCCGGAGTTCACCTTCTTCTTCCTGGTGCACGTAAGTGCATTGTCCGTGTATAATGCGCTGTGCGGCGAGTCACTAAGATCGTGCGCCTGATATCCTGCATGTGTCGCTTCCCCGCTCAGGTCCCCGGAGTTCACCTTCTTCTTCCTGGTGCATGTAAGTGCATTGTCCGTGTATAATGTGCTGTGCGGGGAGTCACTAAGATTGTGCACCCGATATCCTGCATGTGTCGCTTCCCCGCTCAGGTCCCCGGAGTTCACCTTCTTCTTCCTGGTGCATGTAAGTGCATTGTCCGTGTATAATGCGCTGTGCGGGGAGTCACTAAGATCCTGCGCCCGATATCCTGCATGTGTCGCTTCCCCGCTCAGGTCCCCAGAGTTCACCTTCTTCTTCCTGGAGCATGTAAGTGCATTGTCCGTGTATAATGCGCTGTGCGGGGAGTCACTAAGATCGTGCACCCGATATCGTGCATGTGTCGCTTCCCCGCTCAGGTCCCCGGAGTTCACCTTCTTCTTCCTGGTGCATGTAAGTGCATTGTCCGTGTATAATGCGCTGTGCGGGGAGTCACTAAGATCATGCGCCCGATATCCTGCATGTGTCGCTTCCCCGCTCAGGTCCCCAGAGTTCACCTTCTTCTTCCTGGAGCATGTAAGTGCATTGTCCGTGTATAATGCGCTGTGCGGGGAGTCACTAAGATCCTGCGTCCAATTTCCTGCATGTGTCGCTTCCCCGCTCAGGTCCCCGGAGTTCACCTTCTTCTTCCTGGTGCATGTAAGTGCATTGTCCGTGTATAATGCGCTGTGCGGGGAGTCACTAAGATCCTGCGCCCGATATCCTGCATGTGTCACTTCCCCGCTCAGGTCCCCAGAGTTCACCTTCTTCTTCCTGGAGCATGTAAGTGCATTGTCTTGCAACAGAATTTGAATGTTAAATCCCGCGCTCAATCCGAATCAGTCGGATCGTCCGAAGGCACGATTTGTCTCACATGAAAGCTGCGCTAATAAACCAATCAAGTGAGACACAATCCCAGTGCAGACACCTGTTAAATTCCTGTCAAAGCCACGCAAATCCCGAAAACGGTGCAAAATACAAAGAAAGTGCGATCCTTAGTAAATGAGCCCCATTGTATGAAGGTGACTAATAGCACTTTGCCCCCTACTGCAGCTACTCCATGAGTTTTCCATTATAACTGCTCCTGCTTTTCTCACTCCTTCTGATCTCTTTGGACAACTAAAGGCATTGGCCACTTTTCAATATACCTCTACAATCAGACTTGTCTCTGCATGTGTATGTCCCTGTGTATTTGTCTCCATTAAGAGGTTCAGCCTTCCCCTGTTCTCCCCATGCTGCCCTCTGCATATACACACAACCTTCCCTCTCTCACTGCTCTAGGCCTTCCTCATGGCGTTTCCCACTGTGTCTCTCATTTCATTGTCCATCCTCACTAACAAACACTGGAATAGCAAAGGAGAATGAGTCATAACTCCTGCTGCATCTCCTCCTATTCATCAGAGCTCAAACATGCAAACAAAGAACCACGGAGAGTCTGCATACAGCTCAAAAGTAAGAATCTGGAGTGCCGAACACTCAGGGATTATTATTATGGCAGCAATGCACATGGGAAACCTTTGTATAAGAGTGTCCCGCCCCTTTAAAAGGGTTATCCACATAGAGAAGAAGAATCAGAAAAATGTGGGACACATCAAACAGAAAGTTTGCACCCCACGACTAGGCAACGGGCTGTTTCACACACAACGCTCTTTCTCAAGCCTCACTTTGTTCCAAGTTTGATAGGGGATAACAATCTGATCAATAGGGGTCCTACTGCTGGTACTGATCAGGAGAAAGGATCCCCACCAATCACAATAAAGAGAGTTCTGTTCTCACTAGTTGATTAAGGAGGCAGGTTGAGCATATGTCCTACTGCGCCATTCCATACGGGAGCACCGGAAGTTGCCAAGCACCACACCCAGCTATCTCTGGCACTCTATTAAACATGTAAGCTCTGGAGATACCGGAGTGCTGTGCTCAGCAACTTCCAATGCTCCCATAGTGTTGGATGAACATGCTTTCCTTGAAGTGACATCAATTAGTCAGAACAGGATCCTTGTCCCCATGATCAGTGGGGGTCCCATCAGTCAAACCCTCACCAATCAGATTATTATCCCGTATCTTGTGTATAAGAGGTAATAATCAAGCTTGGTACAACCCCTTTAAGACTGACTTGGGCTATAGATCCCTACTGTATGTGCTAAATATATGAAGGAACGCCTCCAAGAATAACAGGACGGCTTCATATCAGAGCAGAACTTTCTAGAATGTTTTCATACTAATTATTCTGCAGATTTTTGGCTTTTTAGTCTATAAGTGTTTTTTTTGTTTTTTTTTTAAAGTTTTTTTTTAAAAAACTTTCCAGATCAAGAACTTACCAAGCAATTACTGTATAAAGGATACAACGCGCATCCCCCGCTCTACCGGGTCGGTAATTAGGAGCCCCCTGGGAGCGTATATCTTTTCATTCTGCTCTTGGATGTATTTGGAGATTTTCTTCAACACCTTAAATATTAAAGCAGAGATTAGTCAGACAATGTCTGGGATGACAATGAGCCCCCCAGGGGGGTCGGGGGGGGGGGGGTCACCTGGGGGATGTGACACAATAACCACCCACCGAGCTTATTTATAGGCCAAACATTGTGTATTGTTCTCACATTGTAGAAAGTTTAGCAGCAATGGGGACTTAGGACATTGGGGAGGTCCCGGAGCCCCCCCTCTGACTGCAGTTCTACCTATTTAGTGGCCATTGTCAGAGTCTATCCTTTGTCTTGGAGATCTGGGAACAGGTCCAGATGCAGATGTTACTGCGCACTTCACTGTAAAGAGCCTTTCCGGACGCTCTGTCAATGGGGCTTCTGAATGTGGGGGGCGCGCTGTGCCAATTAGGAAAATACAGTATATAATACAAATATCCAGGCAGCCGATGGGAAAGGAAGACCCCAAATAATACATCTAATAATACATCTAATAATACATCTAATAATACATCACATGATACATCTAATAATACATCTAATAATACATCTAATAACACATCACATGATACATCTAATAATACATCTAATAACACATCACATGATACATCTAATAATACATCTAATAATACATCTAATAATACATCTAATAACACATCTAATAACACATCACATGATACATCTAATAATACATCTAATAATACATCTAATAATACATCTAATAATACATCTAATAATACATCACATGATACATCTAATAATACATCTAATAATACATCACATGATACATCTAATAACACATCACATGATACATCTAATGATACATCTAATAATACATCTAATAATACATCACATGATACATCTAATAACACATCACATGATACATCTAATAATACATCTAATAATACATCTAATAATACATCTAATAATACATCTAATAATACATCTAATAATACATCACATGATACATCTAATAACACATCTAATAACACATCACATGATACATCTAATAACACATCTAATAACACATCACATGATACATCTAATAATACATCTAATAATACATCACATGATACATCTAATAATACATCTAATAATACATCACATGATACATCTAATAATACATCTAATAACACATCACATGATACATCTAATAATACATCTAATAATACATCTAATAATACATCACATGATACATCTAATAATACATCTAATAACACATCACATGATACATCTAATAATACATCTAATAACACATCACATGATACATCTAATAATACATCTAATAACACATCACATGATACATCTAATAATACATCTAATAATACATCTAATAATACATCTAATAATACATCTAATAATACATCTAATAACACATCACATGATACATCTAATAATACATCAAATAATACATCTAATAATACATCTAATAACACATCACATGATACATCTAATAATACATCTAATAACACATCACATGATACATCTAATAATACATCTAATAATACATCTAATAATACATCTAATAATACATCTAATAATACATCTAATAATACATCTAATAACACATCACATGATACATCTAATAATACATCTAATAATACATCTAATAATACATCTAATAATACATCTAATAATACATCTAATAATACATCTAATAACACATCACATGATACATCTAATAATACATCTAATAATACATCTAATAATACATCTAATAATACATCTAATAATACATCTAATAATACATCTAATAACACATCACATGATACATCTAATAATACATCACATGATACATCTAATAATACATCAAATAATACATCTAATAATACATCTAATAACACATCACATGATACATCTAATAACACATCACATGATACATCTAATAATACATCTAATAACACATCTAATAACACATCACATGATACATCTAATAATACATCTATTAACACATCTAATAATACATCTAATAACACATCTAATAACACATCACATGATACATCTAATAATACATCTATTAACACATCTAATAATACATCTAATAACACATCTAATAATACATCACATGATACATCTAATAATACATCTAATAACACATCACATGATACATCTAATAATACATCTATTAACACATCTAATAACACATCTAATAATACATCTAATAATACATCACATGATACATCTAATAATACATCTAATAACACATCACATGATACATCTAATAATACATCTATTAACACATCTAATAATACATCTAATAATACATCTAATAACACATCTAATAATACATCTAATAACACATCTAATAACACATCACATGATACATCTAATAATACATCTATTAACACATCTAATAATACATCTAATAACACATCTAATAATACATCACATGATACATCTAATAATACATCTAATAACACATCTAATAACACATCACATGATACATCTAATAATACATCTATTAACACATCTAATAACACATCTAATAATACATCTAATAATACATCACATGATACATCTAATAATACATCAAATAATACATCTAATAATACATCTAATAACACATCACATGATACATCTAATGATACATCTAATAACACATCACATGATACATCTAATGATACATCTAATAACACATCACATGATACATCTAATGATACATCTCAGTAACAAAGTTATAGCAATTATTATTATTATTATATTATCATTCATGATAAACCCGGGACATTACTCCTAGATCCAGGCACCGGGACTGTGGTATCTTATTATATGTGTTATTCATGGCCTCCTGCCTTCTAAAAGCAACTTTTATAATTATACTAAAGAGCCTGAAGAGCTCTACCAGTGCCCCTTCATAATGTAGATTCACAGGATGTTACACTGTTCAGGAACACTTTTTATGGGAGATTTAAAGTGATTGGCCAAGTTAACCGCTATCCTGTAGCTATAACCTTATGGTAGAATATCCTGTGCACGCACCAATCAAAAGATTAGGGGTCCTGTTCCAGGACCGAACATTTACACAAACATTTTATTCACAGTCTATTGGTTCAAATTTTTAGGGGTCCAAAAACATTTTTTTAACATTTATGTAGAAAGTTACTTATATTAAAGGTGAGCCCCTAAAATTAGTAAAGAAGTCAGTCTATGACTTCCAAGAGACTAAACCAAGTGATTACTTGCCCCAGGAGAAGTCATTTGCATGGTCATAATAAAATCACTAGAAGCAAAGGTGTAACTTAAAGTTCTTGGGACTCGATGCAGAATCTCTAATATCCCCCTTAAAATGTGTCACAAATAACTCAATATAGTAGTGTCATAAGTGATAAGTAATGAGTATTTCTTACAATACACATATGCCCTTAGATATGAAACAGCTCCTCTGGGGCGGAGCTACATCTTCTGTCTATGGAGAGCAATAACAACCCCTCAAGGAGTTGGAATCATGGGGCTCCCAGTCCTGATGTTAAGGCCTCATGCACACCTACTGCGTACAAAAAAAGGGCCTCAGTTTGTGGCCTATGGTGGCCGGGTGGAGCGGGGAGGGGTGTGCATGTGCATGTTGGTGCATGTAAGTGATGATCTTGCGACACAATTTTAATTTTAAATTCCACGGTTAGTCCAAATCAGTTGGGTTGTTCGGCGGCCACGCCCCCGATTTGTGTCACATGAAAGCCGGCACCAATGCGACACAATCCCCTGTGCAATTCAGTGCAAAACAGAAATAGCCGGGAAACCCGACAGAATCGCGGTCCGCGGACCCTTAGTAAATGTGCCCCATGGTGTGCTCACTGTCCTGTGACTGTGCACAATAGACCTCAATGGCAGCCATGAACTAGCCGCCATTTTTGTGTCATGTGAGACTTATATCTGATCATGGGGGTGGAGCTAACCTTTTTACAAATTTGGAAAAAAAAATCTAATTTGTGCATAACTGAATGGGTGAATTAATTGAATAAATTGGACGTATCACCCATCCCTTCCCTAAATATTATATGATGATATACAACAGCCCCTAAATCCCTGCGCCTGGTTCATCAAGCTAGAAAGCAACTTCGAGAAATCTACACTTTGTTCTATGAACTGTGCACCAGTAGCAGAACCTCTCGCCTGATGTGGAAGGGTCTGCAAAAAGGGCCCCCGGGCCCCCATGTCACCAAAAGTAACTTTTCTCAGTATCAACCGGGGCCAAAGTGGGAACAGAATCTGCTGGGAAATTAATTTCCAACGTACAAAGGTCGAGTTTGCTTTGGAAATCTGCCCAGATCGACAGAGCGATACAAAGAGATTGGGCAATTACCTCCCCCCATGGCTGAGCCCGCTGAGTGGCTGCATGTTGAAACAACCTTTCCCAAGCGTTTGAAGGAAGGATTAAATCTGCTCACCAAGAAATAGACAGATAATAATGTGAAATACCCGCTCTGACGTGCGACTGCTCTCAAAAGTCTAGTTGTGTCGATCTTGGACGGAGTTCAAAGCCTCAAATGTGGCGCGGAGACTCGGTGACTCTATGCAAACTCAAATCCTATTTTCTACAAGCCAAGTGTCCTTCACTGAAAGAGTCAAAATATGACCCAATTTCCCACCGACAACTTCCTCCCGTGTAATTCGCCATCAGCTTAGAAGATGCAGCGCAACAAAATGGGACGTTAGAGACGGGGGAGAAAAAACTTGGCAGCGCGGGCGGATATTGATATGGATAGAACATGAGAACATGCTAATCCGCTTTATCTTCAGGCAACGAGATCCAGACCTGAAATCTTAATGGGAAAGTCCGCCGAATGGATTGAGATGGAATATTCAAATTCCATACTATGGTAATGTGGAAATGAAATCTGCAAATTCCAAGAAAATTATATTCATCCTCTGCTGGCAGGATAAGGCAGGAACTAGAGCTTTGTATCTGGGTGGGGATGACAGTCAGACGCCCGGTCCCTTTAGAGTACTCGGTGTGTGTAGAATTTAGGACTTGTCTTTGGGGTCCAGAAGTTGCCCCTGCTAGAGGTGGCACCATACAAGATCTGCCACTCAAGATTCACATCTCTATGAACCTAAGTCTTATAGTAATGAACTTTTTTGCTCTTATGACCATGTTGGTTTTCCTGGGAGGGGGGAAGGGTCTAACTTTTTATTTTCTCATCAAAATGTCCACTTCGAGGCTTGGGAATAGTTGTTGAAAGGATTTTCCAGTTCATGGGAAATCATGGACAAATAAATACTTTCCTTTGTACAGCTCATCATAACCAGGACTCAGCTTCCCGATCCATTGGGGGCTGGATCGTAAATGTTGGTCATGTGAAGTCACAGAACATTCAAAATGCCACATTGACCTAGTTATAGGATTGGTCATTAGTAGTTGATCATTGGGGGTGCCATATCTTGGTAATTATGCTATTCAACCAATACGCGACCCCCTGTTTGGCTAAAGGATCTGAGTGTTGCCTCCCCACCTATGAGCAATCCCAGTAAAACCATTTTAACTGAACCCTACAGTATATTGCCTACAGCATTGGTGCATGTAACAAAACAGCAGACCCTTTAACAAAAATAGACTGAAAATAAAAAAAGCTTGACACTCACCTAAAAAAGAAACTTATAATTTGCAGCACGGAGCGCAAGGACAAGGTGACCTGTGCTCTGGGCTGCTAATTATGCACACCCCATGCTGAGAGCATGGGAGAGGGAGGTGACGTCACACGAGAGGCCTGAATTCATGCCCCTTGCGTGATGTCACCTCCCTCTCCCAGCATGGGAGACCAAGGTGGTGAGGGTGTGCATGATTAGCAGCCTGGAGCACCGGACATCTCGTCCCTGCTTTCCGTGCTGCTAATTGTAAGTTTCTTTTCTAGGTGATCCCAGTGTTTAAAGACAGCGCCAGGATGAAGAGGAAGAAGTAGGATTCTAAGTCTCACCCCATTACTATACATCTATTATATGGTGATCAAATCACTCAACATGCAAAGCAGTGGAACAACTTACCTTCTCATAGTGTGTCTCCATGCAGAGGAAGATGAAATAGGCAGTGGCACACGCTAAACACCCCTCGAGGTAGGAGCTACCACCGATCTTCTCAGCCTCCATGTAGTACATGTTGAGAGTCTTCACGGTCTCTTCGAACAATTGCTTCTCAATCTGAAAGCAGAGGTCACCAATATCGTCAGTCTTACCTCTCTTTTAGCTCCATTCAGAAACTTTACATAATACTCAAATTTTTGTTTCAATAAACAGAAGCTAAAACATCCAAAAAAACAAAGGCGGAATGCAATTTCTATATTTCACGATGTAGAGTATTTGTAATTTATCGCGACGTCCCGGACTTTTCCAATTTCAAGTACTTTTACCCTCTCCACATTTTCATTCTTCTGCTCTGCCAAATAAAATAGGACAATTTAATTGAAGTGTTTTTCACTGTGAGCAGAAAAAGTCCTTCTCCGGAGCCATTCCTGCCCACTGTACGTCTAACTTCATTCCCGTAATTAGAGCTACGATGGCATAACTAGCCGTCTCTGCCGGGCCCCCCATGGCTATTCTCCACACTGAAAAGAGTCCCCGAAGAATCTTCTGCTCTATTGATTAATGACTAATCTCCATCCTGACAAGCAAAGAAAGGACCCAAGACACTTCCGAGGGAGAACAGGAGGAACGGAAACCTCTCAGAAGCCTCTTAAAATAGCGCAGAGGGAAGACATCGCTTGACATATTCTCTGTAATATTTGTATCTGGGCCATCGTCACTGATGCAGCATCACCGAGAGATGTGAGCGAGACTGAAATTCTGCTTCACCTGCAATTTGCTCAAAGCCAAGTTTCTTGGAGGCAGAAATGTTGAAATATTTGAATACAAACCCCAATCTGTAATTGGAAGTTCACTTATCAGTAAATTTTCAGATTCCAATAAACTGGTCAGTCATTATATCCACCCATCCCCTATCATATCCTCAACATGCCTCAAAATCAGCTCTGATCCATTAAGGGATTGACTCCCAAGCTGTCCTATGGTGTCAAGCACAAAGACGTTGGTTTAGTTGGGAGGTAGGGCATCCATGGACATTCACAAATGCTCAACTAGATTGGGATACGTTTAGGCAATCAACAGTGAAAGATGGTCCGTAAGATGGCTTCCTGTGTCTGTACTATGCTTACCTAGGTGGAATGTGTGTCACAGTGACATCCACATCATGCCAGGACACAATGTTCTACAGAACATCGTACTGCCAGCAACCGCTTGTGTTCTCCAAGGGTGGAAGATGGATACTTGGTTTGGATAATGTCTACGATGGTGGTATGTGTGTCATAGAGACATCATGCCAGGACACAATGGGGCACATTTACTTACCCGGTCCTGTTGCAATCCCGCGGTGCGCTATCCGACAAGGATTCGGGTCCGGCGCGATTCACTAACCTCGTGCGCCCAAATTCCTGCATGTCGCTTCGTGCGTTGTTGGAATCCGTCGGGTTGTCCGACGGCACCCCATTGATTTCTGTTGCATGCAAGCCGACGCCGATGCGCCACAATCCGATTACATGTGCCAAAAACCCGGAAGAATTCGGCGCAAAACAGTAATATTCGGGAAAACCGACGAAAGTGCGGCGGTCGGACCCTTTGTAAATGAGCAGAACATTCTACAGAACATCATACTCCCACCAACTTCTTGTCTTCTCCAAAGGTCATGACCAAAGCAAAACGTAGGCTTCACTGTCTAAGGACGATATCCTAAAAGTTGTCTAGTACGGTTGTCATCAGGAATTATTATTTTAATGGAAAGTTTATAAAATTGTTCTAAAAAAATCTACCTACTCTTCATGGATGATCCATATGAACCAAGCTCAGCTCTGAATGATTTCAATGGATAAAGTCTTCAACGACACAGAACACAGCTAAATGGCGCCGTCGTTTATACCCCACGTGAAGATCTCAAGTAAAACCAGTGAAGCCAATGACCTCATCCATAATTCTAAATTTGACTATTCTGTGGTACGATATTAAAATGTGGTAATACCCGACTGTCCAGCTCTGGTGGGAACTTGGTTTGGAACTGACACATGGTTCCTTCACTGTAATCTCTTTGAATGAAGACCTTGGTGGCCAGGGAGGCGCTTCTCCTCAGCTCCTGGAGGTTATGCATCTAGAAGGAGGAAAAATATACAAAAATGATTAAAATAAAAACACTTGGCGAAGAATAATAAGGTCTCTGTATCGTATATGCTCATAAAAGATCCCATAAAGAGTCCAGCGTGGATGAGCATCAATGTCTCAGTTGGATCTTGAATGTCATTTTAATATTCTGAGACGTCGTAAAGAGCGGATATAATAAACAAACAGGAAGCCCCGACTCCGACCTGACACAACGTGCGAGATAATGGGGGAATGACTAATTAAAATGCCTCCCGGTGACAAGCGGATGCCCGTCGCTACCGGAGAAATGCAAATACCCTGTGGATTCCACCGATAGATAATGGGAATTTCATATCCTTCCTTGGAATAATGATCTCATATGTAGACAGGTTCCTGCAGAAGCTTCATCAGCTCAGTGCTGGTTACACAAAGGTTAAATCTAAGGCAACGAGACAGTGCGGACATATTCACTATCATTTTGGGGGATATTTTGGTATAAAAAGGGCTCGAAAGCGCAGCACTCAATTTTCCACATTTTACCTAAATGTGAACACAGAATAAGGACAAAAAGACTTTGTATCAGGACTGAAATATCCGTGACAATAACATAACCATAAGTATCTACCTCTAGAAATGACACCTATCACTGGAGCGGGAACCTCTGACCCTTGTCCCGCCTGGTTCTGTGGATGGGGAAGTGGACTTTTCCGAAGGGATTACTACTACTTGTAGCTTTGATTGACATTTCTAGTCATCGCTATCCTTAGGCCCATCTGGCAAATTAGAGCCACCCCACTGCCGATGGAAGATGAGGAGCACATCCAGAAAGGATGATTACATCTACAAAGCTTCAACGGTCAATGGCCTCAAAGATGGATCCACCGCTATGACAACTTACCATGCAAATAGGTGGGGGTGGGGGAGAATTTACCCATAAAGCAACTGAAGCAATGGCTTAGGGTCCTGGAGGAGGCCAACACACGACGTCCTCAGGACCCTAATATTATGTAATGGATCAAGGAGCGATAAACTTCTTGCTCTATTATCCAGAAGAGAGTCAAGCATTAGGGACTTTGGTGGAGCCTTTGGAGCTCAAATATCATCCATGACAAATCTCTCCATTTTTCAGATTTGCGTTGTTATTCCTGGGGGATTTGCAGGCTCTCGGCCATCGATCCCATACTAATAACATGCAGGCTATTAGCGTGGCGGCTAAGCTGTATGGAGACCGGCCATTAGCGTCTCTCTGCTTGCACTAATGTCTTTATGTAGGAAATGGAAACAAGACAACCACAATCAATTACAGGTTTATTCTCTCCAGCTGAATAAAGGAGATTATACCGGGGACGACTGTCATTGTCTATTAGCAGATCTGCTTATCCTGCTCTGTAGGAGACCATGGCCCAGATTTACTAAAAGCAGTGTAAGCTACACCATGTGCAGTGTCCTGTGTAGTGTGCAGGGGGCGCCAGATTCAGGATTTCTGGTGCACGTTCTTCATCAATCTGGTGCCCCCTGCACTGCCCCGACAGAGGGCGCCAACTTTTTTTTTGGTGTACTTTTAACATTAGGCGTGTGACACAATTATGTTGGACTTTACATGATAAATCTGGCGCACAGTCCGACTGAGCACCGGAGCGCCAATTGTGTCGCCTGAAAACTAGTGCAGCCACGACACAAAAGGGCCACCTGTTTGCACTGAAAACGTTGGCGCACGGCCCTTAGTCAATGTGACCCGGTTAGTTACACATCTCCAACGGCAGAGAACCAGAGGGTCCTCCAGGCTCTGACCTAAGGGGACCGCACGAGAGAAATAAGGGTTACTAAGGTCTATTTTCTAGGGGATGATGGAGGGTGGACCTCCAGTATAATTATATCTGGTTGTCCCAAGGGACACTATCTCCAAGGACCATCTATAGAACACATGGGGCATATTGGGTAAGTAACCCAATCCAGCGGCGCGTTCTCAGTGGAGGATTAGGGTCTTCCGGCGATTCACTAAGGTAGTGCGTCCGATGTCCACCAGGTGTCGCTGCTGCGCTGAATTCTGTCAGAGTTCACTAAAGTTCACTGTCCTACCCTGGGTGCAGGTAAGCACGTGTCAAGCGACACTTTTTTAAAAAAAATACAGCGTTTTTTCCGAATCCGCCGGGTTTTCTTACGGCCCCCACCCTCCCCCGATATCCGTCGCGTGCATGCCGGCGCCGATGCGCCACAATCCGATTGTGTGCACCAAAATCCCGTGGCAATTCAGGGAAAATTGGCGCAAATCAGAAATATCCGAGTAACGCGACAGAAAAACGCGATTCTGGCCCTCAGTAAATGACCCCCATGATGTTTAGACATATAGCCAAATATGGAGCCAGGTAGAAAGATGGGAAAACTCTGAAACTCTGTCTAGCATCTGCCACATAACCATGGGCCCAGAAGAAGATTATCCAGTTGGAGGTGACTGGAGCAAAGACTAAGGACGATTCTCAAATATAAAACATTATTAGATCTTCCTCTCGTTGTCCAAAACTACCCTGGTCTGACACTGCGGCGGCCCCAACACCAGACAAAATACTCAACAATACTGATGGTCATATATAAAGCCCCTAGAATAGGGGTGTCACCAGGACATTCAGCAGGACATTCAGCAGGACATTCAGCAGGACATTCACCAGGACATTCAGCAGGACATTCACCAGGACATTCACCAGGACATTCAGCAGGACATTCAGCAGGACATTCAGCAGGACATTCAGCAGGACATTCACCAGGACATTCACCAGGACATTCAGCAGGACATTCAGCAGGACATTCAGCAGGACATTCAGCAGGACGTTCACCAGGACATTCAGCAGGACATTCAGCAGGACATTCAGCAGGACATTCAGCAGGACATTCAGCAGGACATTCACCAGGACATTCACCAGGACATTCAGCAGGACATTCACCAGGACATTCACCAGGACATTCAGCAGGACATTCAGCAGGACATTCAGCAGGACATTCAGCAGGACATTCAGCAGGACGTTCAGCAGGACATTCAGCAGGACATTCAGCAGGACATTCAGCAGGACATTCAGCAGGACAGTCCTGGTTTTTCACCACTTGCTTCGCTGTCTCCTGCCTCCGCCTCATTGTCCCGACTCTCTATGGCTTCAGAGCTCCGGACCAGGAGGTGGGATCATCTTTCGGCCATGTGTGATGATAGTTATACAGCAACTAAGTGAGCAGAGAGAAGCTGCGGCCCCTGTGGGTGTCCCTCCGCTCATGGTCACAATGTATAAGAGGCGCAGCCCCCCTCCCCTGGGATGTCACCCCCCCGTCACATGTCTGGAATCTTCCCCTCGTTACATGTGATAATCGCCTCATTTGTATCATGTGTTTGTGCCAAAACTCTTCAGACTGAGCCGCTAATGAGTAACTTGTGTTGAGCATCACTCCTATCGCCAATGCCAAATCTGACAAAGTGAGCACATGCGAGAGCTGGGCGGCTGCCCGGAGGGAGGGTAATCCTACAGCAGCGCCATATTCCACATTACAGAGAGACGCCGATACCCAGACTGCTCATCCATCACTGTGCGTTCCTCTGCAATCATACATACAATACTGTATATATGGCACACATGTACTATTGTTTTCTCTTCTATTCCTCCCTGCAGATGGAGATGACCCTCATCTCCATCTGTCCATAAACAATCGCCCTGCCAGGACCTTGATCCTATCTATATTCACTATCATAAGGTCCTGACAGGGTAATTGTTCATGGACAGTTAGAGATCACATGACCCTCCATCTGCATCTAACTGTCCATGAGCAATCACCCTGCCAGGACCTTAATCTTGTGTTCATGAATATATATATATATATATATATATATATATATATATATCATAAGGTCCTGGCAGGGCGATTGTTCAGATATCACATGACCCTCCATCTGCGGACATTTTATGGTCAGGAATCTTCGGCTGATGAGGTAAAAGACGGGAGACTGCACATTACATATCAGGAAAGCAGAGAAGAACTATGAATAGATGTATATTGGTAAACTACATAATATCCTGCCCCCTACACTTACACACACACTACAAAAACATGAGGTAAAGTGGACAATGCCTTTAAGACCAAAATAATAGATGTATCCAAACATGAAAGAAAAAACAAAAGACAAAAACTTCAATTAAAAAAAATCTCCTCCAAATACTATCCGGCACGTTGTAGGTCCATTGCTGGAGGCAGCTAAAGCTTTGTGTGGGCGGAACCAGTACAGGGACAATGGTGGCGGTAAGCAGCCGAGCCGTTCCGTCCTGCGTTAGTTACTATGTGTAACTACTGAATGAGTCGCTAATAATAACTCATGAGCCGCTGGTAACATTTCAGCCTTTGCTACCAGCAGAATGAGTCACAGATTGATCCGCGACCCCCTCCACTCACGCGTCCGCCCACTCCTAACACCCAAAATAGCGCTACTTCCCCTCTTACTCGCCCTCGCCCACATTATTCTCAGAAATGCTAATAATACACGAGGGTTTGGGTACATCGCCTTAAAATATTCTTCAAAAGTGTCTCCTTTATGTAGGAAAACCCAATAAACGCCATCGAAGGAAATAACGAGTTAACCCTTCAATGCTCTCATTACGATTCCCCTGGGGAGAGGGATCTGTGATCTCAGCTGTTTCCAGGATAATGATATTGATGGACCATCCATAGGAAAGGTCATCGATATCAGATGGGTGGGGGTCCGACACTTGGGACCACCACCAATGAGCTGATTTATTGCTTCAGCGGACACTACACAGATAACAGAGCTGGATGTCTGGCTCTTTAGTCTGTTTCTGGATCATCAGTCAGATGATTGATGGGGGTCCCAAGTCTCTGACCCCCCCCCCCCCCCCCATACACTAATCTGATATAAACCTAGAGATAAGTCATTAATATCACACTATTCTGGAAAAATTATTTAACTTTGAAATTAGCTAACTAGGAAAAATCGCCCTCCTTGACCCCATTGGCTTCCTATTCGTAGGTTATGGGTTATTTTCTATGGAAGAAGGAGGTCATGACCCTCAGATTTGTAATCTCTATGAGACCTGAACCCTAGAAGGACTCAACATGAAGAACGTCTCATTCTCTGGAGGACCCAACTTATGTATTTCAATAGACACCCTGTAATACCTCATTCCACCTGCGGGGGAGCTGCAGGGAAATTAAAAAACATGTTTGCCAAGTCTTGAATCTTGACAGAAAGCCATAAAACTTATGTTTGGCTTCATATAAGGAAGTTTTATTCCTGTTGAGCATGAAATCCGCCCTAAATGTCTCCTTTTTTCTAATCTCCACCATTCACATGCTGTTTAGATGATTATTTTTTTCCTGGAGGCTACAGAAGACAGATGAAATAGATGCAATGTGATTCCTGGAGATAAACAACATCTGACAGAAAGAGATATTACTGCTCATCCGCCCCGGGCCGTGACTTACGTTTTCATCATCACAAAATATATGTGAAAATGACTTCATATTCCGAATGCACGGGTTTTACCAGATACATGAACTCGGAGGAGGGGAAGAAGGGACAACACAAGCCGGAGGGGGGGCGGGCGACCGTCCAATGAAAACAGGTCATCCACTTTACTGCAAGGGACAAGACCCTGGCGTCAACCACCTCTACAAATCTCATCCAATGGCTTCTAATTGCCGCTGCTTGAAGGGATATTCTAGTCTCTGCAGATATTAACACTTTGGCCTCATTTATGGCCAAATCCGTCCCCTGATCCAAGCTCCAGCTCAGTTTTTAGGACCAGCGTTTATTTGTGTTATTGTCCAACATTGTCCGAATTTGCAGGGATTTTGTTACATTTTCAGTAGCAATCCCTATAAATTTGCCTTCTCCTAGTCAGGAAAGGGGTGGGATTTATGAAAACTTCATCCAAAAATGAGTTGAGTTTGGTAGCAGGGACGAGGCTTGAAGTTGCATTGATGAAGGTTTGGTACCTCTTCGTTTATTATCATATAACAAGTCAAAATCTCTGCCCTCGAGCTCCGCCATAATGCTTCCTCCACCGGCCCCCCTGCCTCCTCTGCCGTCAGCCCCTCCACCTGCCGAAATGAGTGACTAAACCTCTCTGCTTCATATCTTCACTGCGCATGCGCCAGAGGTGTTGGTTGACCTGCAACCTGGAGACTTTACCCAAACTATGGAAACAGGGGATGGACAATGTCAAGAACCCCCAGCACATGCACAATGAAGAGACGGGACTGTGCTCCTGACCTTGTTGCGCATGCGCAAGAGGTTTAGCCATTTGTCTTCAGCAGGTGTCACAATATTCTGGGAGGCCAGATCAAAAAACACCATATTCAACAATTTCTGATTCAACTATGATGGGCCCCGGAAGGGTGCAACCGGCAAACCTTAAAGTCATCAGTTATAATCAGTTTTTATGATGAAAAGTTCTACAATTTCCCAATATACTTTCTGCATCAGTTCCTTGTGGTTTTCTAGATTTCTAAAGGAAACCGTTAACTTCCAGTGGATAGAGTTGTTAGTATCAGAGCTGTGTGACGGCTTGTGCTTCTGTGGCCATGGACAGGTTTCTATTCACTGGAGTAAACATCGAAGATTTAAGTAGAATGACAGCAAGCAGAGATCTGGAAAACCACATGGAATTGATACAGAAAGTATACTGGCAAATTGGATAATGTTTTATTACAAAAACAATATCAAATATTTACTTAGGGTGGACAACCCCTTTAACTCTCTGCTGCCTGGGACAAGCTCTAGAACTGCACCCCCTCCACCCCTTCCAGTAGTTATATAACACATCATTTTTTTAGCGAGTGGGTGCTCCATGCAGTGTATGACATTGGGTGTGAAGAGACATTGGGGCACATTTACTTACCCGGTCCTGTCACGATCCAGCGGCGCGTTCTCCGTCGAGGATTCGGGTCTTCTGGCGATCCACTAAGGTCGTGCGCCCGATGTCCACCACGTGTCGCTGCTGCGCTGAAGTCCGCCGGAGTTCGCCGGAGTTCACCAACCTATCCTGGGTGCATGTAAGCGCGTGTCAAGCGACACATTTTTTTTTTTTTAAATACCGCAGTTTTTCCGAATCTGTCGATTGTTCTGACGGCCACGCCCCCCGATTTCCATCACATGCATGCCACCGCCGATGTACCACAATCCGATCTCGTGCGCCAAAAACCCGGGAAAATTCAGTGCAAACCGGTAGTTTTCGGGAAACCCGACAAAAAAGAGCGATTCGGCCCTTAGTAAATGACCCCCACTGTTTTTAAGTGTCGGGTCCTGCCCCCCTGATGCCACCCCCCATCTTGCTGCAGGTGGTGCTGCCTGAGGCAAGAGGCTCAACTTACCTCATGGCTGGTGCTCCCAGCCATCAGGTAAGTTGAGCTACAAAAAAAACTACAAAAAAAACTAAATCAAGGGAATGGATCTAAGCTGCAGTTCCTGTACTACTCCAGGGGTGGCGCTATGCAGGTCTTTACAAGTTTATTCATCATACGGAAGGGCCTAGACCTTTACTATAACGTATCCTTACTGTGAGTGGGAAACAGTCTACAACTAGCGACCACATATATATATAATGGAAATCATTGCATATAAACAGGAGGATTAACGGAAAACTATGGAAACCGCAGGAAATACAAGTTCAGCGCAGGAACCGGAGGTGACGCCAATGGGCGGGGCAATAATAAAATCCTAAAGACTCAGAAGATGATTGGAATCATTTCTGCCAGAATAAAGAGGGAGCTGCCAAAAGTGGAGAGGTACAAAGATACAAAAAATCTTTTGTTTTTCAGCATTTATTTTTTGAGTTTAATATGACTGAGATCGCTGTATGTTCACCCTAAGGCCATCACATATGTGTATATAGGTATATAGGTATATAGGGGATGTATAGTAACAGCCGTATTCTTATCTGTGATGCCATGAAATCCTATAGAATTAAGTCTACAAACCTATAAAGAGGATCTGCCAGGTCTCCAGTCTGAGGATAGATGGGGCAACACCTATGTAATACTGCCCTCACCCACTCACTGAGAAAGCCTGTGAGTCCTGCTTCCTCCACCCACTCATAGAGAAAGCCTGTGAGTCCTGCTTCCTCCACCCACTCATAGAGATAGCCTGTAAGTCCTGCTTCCTCCACCCACTCATAGAGAAAGCCTGTGAGTCCTGCTTCATCCATCCACTCATACAGAAAGCCTGTGAGTCCTGCTTCCTCCACCCACTCATAGAGATAGCCTGTGAGTCCTGCTTCATCCACCCACTCATACAGAAAGCCTGTGAGTCCTGCTTCCTCCACCCACTCATAGAGAAAGCCTGTGAGTCCTGCTTCATCCAACCACTCATATAGAAAGCCTGTGAGTCCTGCTTCATCCCCCCACTCATAGAGAAAGCCTGTGAGTCCTGCTTCATCCCCCCACTCATAGAGAAAGCCTGTGAGTCCTGCTTCCTACATCCACTCATAGAGAAAGCCTGTGAGTCCTGCTTCCTACATCCACTCATTGAAAAAGCCTGTGAGTCCTGCTTTATCCACCCACTCATAGAGAAAGCCTGTGAGTCCTGCTTCCTCCACTCACTCATAGAGAAAGCCTGTGAGTCCTACTTCATTCACCCACCCATACAGAAAGCCTGTGAGTCCTGCTCCCTCCACCCACTCATAGAGAAAGCCTGTGAGTCCTGCTACATCCATCCACTCATACAGAAAGCCTGTGAGTCCTGCTTCCTCCACCCACTCATAGAGATAGCCTGTGAGTCCTGCTTCATCCACCCACTCATACAGAAAGCCTGTGAGTCCTGCTTCCTCCACCCACTCATAGAGAAAGCCTGTGAGTCCTGCTTCATCCAACCACTCATATAGAAAGCCTGTGAGTCCTGCTTCATCCCCCCACTCATAGAGAAAGCCTGTGAATCCTGCTTCATCCCCCCACTCATAGAGAAAGCCTGTGAGTCCTGCTTCCTACATCCACTCATAGAGAAAGCCTGTGAGTCCTGCTTCCTACATCCACTCATTGAAAAAGCCTGTGAGTCCTGCTTTATCCACCCACTCATAGAGAAAGCCTGTAAGTCCTGCTTCCTCCACTCACTCATAGAGAAAGCCTGTGAGTCCTACTTCATCCACCCACCCATACAGAAAGCCTGTGAGTCCTGCTTTCTCCACCCACTCACCCACTCATATAGAAAGCCTGTGAGTCCTGCTACATCCATCCACTCATAGAGAAAGCCTGTGAGTCCTGCTTCATCCACCCACTCATAGAGAAAGCCTGTGAGTCCTGCTTCATCCACCCACTCATAGAGAATGCTTGTGAGTCCTGCTTCCCCCACCCACTCATAGAGAAAGCCTGTGAGTCCTGCTTCATCCACCCACTCATAGAGAATGCTTGTGAGTCCTGCTTCAAGGAAACTATCATGCATATTTCACATTTTCACCTGATGACAGGTTCCCATAGCCATGTGACATTCATGCAGTGATCGCACAGGCCCATATTCTGTACTGTACACAACATGTGACATTTATAACATGTGAAATGTTGCAATTCTAACAGAAATTACAATGTATCATTGTATAAAGTCAATGTAACATTACACATGCGGGATGAGTGATCTCATGGGGTAATACCATAACATCGCTGTCACTGTATAACAGACATATAATAAGCTGTTATCATATCTATTATCATATCATAACACTGCAGTGACATAATAAGGTAATACCATAATATAGGTGACATAGCAGTGTGGAGACTTATGATAATATATTGCATATATATAATACTGTAATGATATAATAAGGTAATACCATACTATAGGTGACATAGCAGTGTATGTGGACACTTATCATATGGTATTGCATATATATAATACTGTAATGATATAATAATGTTATAGGTGCAGTATATATTAACACTTATGACATAGTATTGCATATATATATATATTACTGTAATGATATAATAAGGTAATACCATACTATAGGTGTCATAGCAGTAGACGTGGACACTTATGATATGGTATTGCATATATATAATAGGGTGATATAATATAATAAGGTGATACCATGACATAGGTGTCAGTATCTAATACTAGAATGATATAATAGGGTGATACAGATGACCTGCACTGGTGCCTCATTGCTCCCCCAGGAATCCCATAGACATAGAGGATCCATTGTAAATCAGTTCTTGTAACTTTGCCCTGCATATAACGGCCTCTCTCTGCACACGGAGGGGCTGTGGTCTCACCCTACCTCGGCCATGTTTGGTGCAGGGCTGATCCACACACAGAGGAGGCTCCAGGTCCCGGCTCAGGTTTGGGCTGAGGTGCAGATGGCTTCTTCCTTCCTGTGTTCGGTACTTTGTGTCAGCGCAGCTTTGGCTTGTGTCCTTGCAGGTCCTGGCTGTCTCCTCTGGATTGCGGATTTGGGGGCCTTGTGGGGGTCCTGCTGCTGTCCCTGGTGCTGCTGCGGCCGGGGATCCTGCAGGCTCTGTCCCTGGTGCTGAATCCTCCAGCTCCTCCGCAGTGTCTTGTGCTGAGCCTGGAGGAGGGAAGGAGGAGCGAGGCAGCTGCGGCTCCCCCTGCCACCTCCCTCCTGTACTACCAGGCTGTGCCCAGCTCATGCACCTACAGCCCATCATTACACAGATGCACAGGCACCGAGAGCCCATCATTACACAGATGCACTGGCACCTAGAGCCCATCATTACACAGATGCACTGGCACCTATAGCCCATCATTACACAGATGCACAGGCACCGAGAGCCCATCATTACACAGATGCACAGGCACCGAGAGCCCATCATTACACAGATGCACAGGCACCTACAGCCCATCATTACACAGATGCACTGACACCTACAGCCCATCATCACACAGATGCACAGGCACCTATAGCCCATTATTACACAGATGCACAGGAACCTACAGCCCATCATTACACAGATGCACTGGCACCTATAGCCCATCATTACACAGATGCACTGACACCTACAGCCCATCATCACACAGATGCACAGGCACCTACAACCCATCATTACACAGATGCACAGGCACCTACAGCCCATCATTAAACAGATGCACAGGCACCTAGAGCCCATCATTACACAGATGCACTGGCACCTAGAGCCCATCATTACACAGATGCACAGGCACCTACAGCCCATCATTACACAGATGCACTGGCACCTATAGCCCATCATTACACAGATGCACTGACACCTACAGCCCATCATCACACAGATGCACAGGCACCTATAGCCCATTATTACACAGATGCACAGGCACCTACAGCCCATCATTACACAGATGCACAGGCACCTAGAACCCATCATTACACAGATGCACAGGCACCTAGAGCCCATCATTACACAGATGCACAGGCACCTACAACCCATCATTACACAGATGCACAGGCACCTACAGCCCATCATTACACAGATGCACAGGCACCTAGAGCCCATCATTACACAGATGCACTGGCACCTAGAGCCCATCATTACACAGATGCACAGGCACCTAGAACCCATCATTACACAGATGCACTGGCACCTAGAGCCCATCATTACACAGATGCACTGGCACCTAGAGCCCATCATAACACAGATGCACAGGCAACTATAGCCTATCATTACACAGATGCACTGGCACCTAGAGCCCATCATTACACAGATGCACAGGCACCTATAGCCCATCATTACACAGATGCACTGGTACCTATAGCCCATTATTACACAGATGCACAGGCACCAACAGCCCATCATTACACAGATGCATTGGCACCTATAGCCCATCATTACACAGATGCACTGGCACCTAGAGCCCATCATTACACAGATGCACAGGCACCTAGAACCCATCATTACACAGATGCACTGGCACCTATAGCCTATTATTACACAGATGCACAGGCACCTATAGCCCATTATTACACAGATGCATTGGCACCTATAGCCCATCATTACACAGATGCACTGGCACCTATAGCCCATCATTACACAGATGCACTGGCACCTAGAGACCATCATTACACAGATGCACTGGCACCTATAGCCTATTATTACACAGATGCACAGGCACCTATAGCCCATTATTACACAGATGCACTGGCACCTATAGCCTATTATTACACAGATGCACATGCACCTAGAGCCCGTTGTTATACAGATGCACAGGCACCTAGAGCCCATTATTACACAGATGCAGCAGAGCTGGGTTTGTCAAATCACTGCTCATCACGGATGTATAGTTAGAACAAAGTGTCCGGGTTATTAATAGAAAGTGTCTGACCTCTACCCATTGTATCCACATCCCAGACACAAGGAGAACCCAATGACAATCACAGGAGCCACAGATGTAGAATACATTGTAACGATACAGCAGAGCATGGAAGACACAACTGCCTCTAAATAGGATTTATTTATGAATGTTATTTGTTCATCATCCCGTTTAAAAGAGTAAAACAACCCTAGACATTTAGGATTCATCCCCAGAATATATGTTAACGGGGCTGATGCAAGATTCAGCTTTAGGGTGATGGCACGCGTGGCATTTTGAACGCATTTTTGGCCCGTTTTTAAGCAGTCCGGCAGAAAACGCATGCGTTTTTTACTGGACCTATTAAAAATGGGCCAAAAACGTGTTCCAAACGCCACCCGTGCCATCACTCTTAGCCCTTATCCATAGGACCCCACCCATCACAAGAATAAGGATCCCATTACCCAGAATATTAGGAGCATTGTTATTGTTATTTACTAAGAGTCCGTGGATCGCACTTTCGTCAGATTTTAGAAATTTTCAGGATTTACTGTGACAGGTATTTAACTGGGGATTGTGTTGCACACGATTGGATTGTGGCCCAGACAATCCGACTGATTCGGACTGAGCGTGGGATTTAATATTCAAATTGTGTCGTAACCAATGCACTTACATGCACCAGAAAGAAGAAGGTGAACTACGGGGACCTGAGCGGGGAAGCGACACATGCAGGATATCGGGTGCACGATCTTAGTGACTCCCCGCACAGCGCATTATACACGGACAATGCACTTACATGCACCAGGAAGAAGAAGGTGAACTCCGGGGACCTGAGCAGGGAAGCGACACATGCAGGATATCGGACGCACGATCTTAGTGACTCCCCGCACAGCGCATTATACACGGACAATGCACTTACATGCACCAGAAAGAATAAGGTGAACTCCGGGGACCTGAGCGGGGAAGCGACACATGCAGGAAATCGGACACACGATCTTAGTGACTCCCCGCACAGCGCATTATACACGGACAATGCACTTACATGCACCAGGAAGAAGAAGGTGAACTCCGGGGACCTGAGCGGGGAAGCGACACATGCAGGATATCGGGCGCACAATCTTAGTGACTCCATGCACAGCACATTATACACGGACAATGCACTTACATGACCCAGGAAGAAGAAGGTGAACTCCAGGGACCTGAGCGGGGAAGTGACACATGCTGGATATAGGGTGCAGGATCTTAGTGACTCCCCGCACAGCGCATTATACACGGACAATGCACTTACATGCACCAGGAAGAAGAAGGTGAACCCCGGGGACCTGAGCGGGGAAGTGACACATGCTGGATATAGGGTGCAGGATCTTAGTGACTCCCAGCACAGCACATTATACACGGACAATGCACTTACATGCACCAGGATGAAGAAGGTAAACTCCTGGGACCTGAGCGGGGAAGCGACACATGCAGGATATCGGACGCACGATCTTAGTGACTCCCCGCACAGCGCATTATACACGGACAATGCACTTACATGCACCAGGAAGAAGAAGGTGAACTCCGGGGACCTGAGCGGGGAAGCGACACATGCAGGATATCGGGCGCAGGATCTTAGTGACTCCCCGCACAACGCATTATACACGGACAATGCACTTACATGCACCAGGAAGAAGAAGGTGAACTGCAGGGACCTGAGCAGGGAAGCGACACATGCAGGATATCGGGTGCAGGATCTTAGTGACTCCCCGCACAACGCATTATACACGGACAATGCACTTACATGCACCAGGATGAAGAAGGTGAACTGCAGGGACCTGAGCAGGGAAGCGACACATGCAGGATATCGGGTGCAGGATCTTAGTGACTCCCCGCACAACGCATTATACACGGACAATGCACTTACATGCACCAGGAAGAAGAAGGTGAACTCCAGGGACCTGAGCGGGGAAGTGACACATGCAGGATATTGGGCGCAGGATCTTAGTGACTCCCCGCACAGCGCATTATACACAGACAATGCACTTACATGCACCAGGAAGAATAAGGTGAACTCCGGGGACCTGAGCGGGGAAGCGACACATGCAGGATATAGGGTGCAGGATCTTAGTGACTCCACGCACAGCGCATTATACACGGACAATGCACTTACATGCACCAGGAAGAAGAAGGTGAACTCCAGGGACCTGAGCGGGGAAGCGACACATGCAGGATATCGGAGGCAGGATCTTAGTGACTCCCCACACAGCGTATTATACATGGACAATGCACTTACATGCACCAGGATGAAGAAGGTGAACTCCGGGGACCTGAGCGGGGAAGCGACACATGCAGGATATCGGGCGCAGGATCTTAGTGACTCCCCGCACAGCGCATTATACACGGACAATGCACTTGCATGCACCAGGAAGAAGAAGGTGAACTCCGGGGACCTGAGCGGGGAAGCGACACATGCAGGATATAGGGTGCAGGATCTTAGTGACTCCCCGCACAGCGCATTATACACGGACAATGCACTTACATGCACCAGGAAGAAGAAGGTGAACTCCGGGGACCTGAGCGGGGAAGCGACACATGCAGGAAATCGGACGCAGGATCTTAGTGACTCCCCGCACAGCGCATTATACACGGACAATGCACTTACATGCACCAGGAAGTAGAAGGTGAACTCCGGGGACCTGAGCGGGGAAGCGACACATGCAGGATATCGGGTGCACCATCTTAGTGACTCCCCGCACAGCGCATTATACACGGACAATGCACTTACATGCACCAGGAAGAAGAAGGTGAACTCCGGGGACCTGAGCGGGGAAGTGACACATGCAGGAAATCGGGCGCAGGATCTTAGTGACTCCCCGCACAGCGCATTATACACGGACAATGCACTTACATGCACCAGGAAGAAGAAGGTGATCTCCGGGGACCTGAGCGGGGAAGCGACACATGCAGGATATAGGGTGCAGGATCTTAGTGACTCCCCGCACAGCGCATTATACACGGACAATGCACTTACATGCACCAGGAAGAAGAAGGTGAACTCCGGGGACCTGAGCGGGGAAGCGACACATGCAGGAAATCGGACGCAGGATCTTAGTGACTCCCCGCACAGCGCATTATACACGGACAATGCACTTACATGCACCAGGATGAAGAAGGTGAACTCCGGGGACCTGAGCGGGGAAGTGACACATGCAGGAAATCGGACGCAGGATCTTAGTGACTCCCCGCACAGCGCATTATACACGGACAATGCACTTACATTCACCAGGAAGAAGAAGGTGAACTCCGGGGACCTGAGCGGGGAAGCGACACATGCAGGATATAGGGTGCAGGATCTTAGTGACTCCCCGCACAGCGCATTATACACGGACAATGCACTTACATGCACCAGGATGAAGACGGAGAACTCCGGGGACCTGAGCGGGGAAGCGACACATGCAGGATATCGGGTGCAGGATCTTAGTGACTCCCCGCACAGCGCATTATACACGGACAATGCACTTACATGCACCAGGAAGAAGAAGGTAAACTCCAGGGACCTGAGCGGGGAAGCGACACATGCAGGATATCGGGGTATGATCTTAGTGACTCCCCACACAGCGCATTATACACGGACAATGCACTTACATGCACCAGGAAGAAGAAGGTGAACTCCGGGGACCTGAGCGGGGAAGCGACACATGCAGGATATCGGGCGCACGATCTTAGTGACTCCCCGCACAGCGCATTATACACGGACAATGCACTTACATGCTCCAGGAAGAAGAAGGTGAACTCCTGGGGCCTGAGTGGGGAAGCGACACATGCAGGATATCGGGCGCAGGATCTTAGTGACTCCCCGCACAGCGCATTATACACGGACAATGCACTTACATGCACCAGGATGAAGACGGAGAACTCCGGGGACCTGAGCGGGGAAGCGACACATGCAGGATATCGGGTGCAGGATCTTAGTGACTCCCCGCACAGCGCATTATACACGGACAATGCACTTACATGCACCAGGAAGAAGAAGGTGAACTCCAGGGACCTGAGCGGGGAAGCGACACATGCAGGATATCGGGGTATGATCTTAGTGACTCCCCACACAGCGCATTATACACGGACAATGCACTTACATGCACCAGGAAGAAGAAGGTGAACTCCGGGGACCTGAGCGGGGAAGCGACACATGCAGGAAATCGGACGCACGATCTTAGTGAATCGCCACACAGTGCATTGACGTCGGACAATGCACTTCTGGTGAACTCCAGCGGCCGGGTAAGTAAATGTGCCCCAATATTTCACTCTCCGGCTTCATTCATTTCCTATGACACTACGGAAGATCCTACAGACTGTAGACAGCTCATTGAGCAGCAGCAGACATAAAGATGGAGGAATCGGACCCCCATTCCCATGATGGTTGAGGGTCTCGTCCTATGCAGTAGCTTGGGGCAACCCATTTAATGCCTCCTATATTTGGGTGTCACCTTTAAAACCTTCACCTCCTCCAAGAACTTCTATGGGAGCTAAGCTTCTTATAACTTCCATAGAAATGAAAGATCTATGAATATGCCCCCCCCCCTTCATTTGATATAGTTACTTTACCTCCAGATTTTAGAGCCAATGGATCCTGTTCTGAAGTTATGTTAACAGCGTATTCCCACAAAGACAAGATTCCTAAATATACTCAAGATAACAAAAAATCACATTCTCTTATTCATTGTTATTAACAAAAATACAGCATTTCACAGATATAATTCCTACCTGTATCTACCAGTCCTGGTGTTTAAAATTTTGGTTGTCTCTGGATACAACTGTAAATCTTCTGACTATAGTCGGATTCTTCTTGTGAATAGCTTCTCCTGTCTGCACACTGCAGCGCTCTCTGCCTCCTGCCCCTCCCCCTGCATTACAAGACCAGCTCAGACACAGGCATTTCCTGCCAGCAAGCAGCAGTGTGCAGAGACTTACTCTACAAGCTACAGACAGATAAGGTGTTTATAGCAGAGGCATATAGCAGAGCTGACAGTTATGGCTGTGATCTAGCAGAGCTGACTCTGTGAGTGTCATTTTGTTTTATATACATCTCATGGAACATCTCATTTCTCTCTTTCTATGTGTCAGATACTAGTAGAATGTTCAGAAGCTAAATAAAAAGGTCGATAAACCCTGTAGCCTGATAATTTAAGCACATTGTCAGCACACAGCATCTCATAGCACAGAGGGATCAGGAAGTGTTAGTTTCCTACTGCCTAGCTCTTCCTTCTAACTGTTCCTGTTTTTGGGGTCCTCTCAGTATTCTGCTGCCTAGACTTTGCCTCTGACTCTTTCCGTTAGTAGCAGGACCCCAACAAAAAATGTGGCATGCAAGATCTTATGTTCTCAGTCTGTTTCAAGCATGTTCCTGCCCCTTCACCTGTGTCCTCTTTTATAAAGCATTTTTAGCGTTTTCTTCATCCAGTCTCAGGAGCATGAAGAATATTAAGTCATTCTGCAATATTATCCTAATCCTCCTCAAAATGGATAAGGAAACGCATCACTTTCCTATGAACACGTCCTCTAAGTGGCTTATAACTTCCAATAAGCTCGGAGGGATATTATGTTTCATCATAAGGAGCTTTAAAAGTGCCCTAGAAATGAAGAAATTAATATTTTACAGACCGTTCAAAAAATGACATGTGCAGTGACTTCTTGAAGTGTTTGTCCTAATATATGGGCTCTTATCCACAAAGTAGGGGGTTAGTATCTGATCGGTTGGGGGATGACTGCAGGGACCATCACTGACCCTATATGAATAGACTAAACCTGATCCTGAGGGTCCATGGTGGGAAACATGACTGAGGAGGGAAACCCCTTTTTTTCATTATATTTGATATAAATATATGTACTCTTAAAGGTGTTGGCCATTTATCAAAATATCCCTTTTATTAGATATGTTTCTGCATGTATATGCACCTGTGTCTATATGCACCTGTGTCTTTGCCTCTTTTGATAGCTTCAGCCTTTTCCAATTTTCATCTTACTTCCCTCTGCATATATATATATATATATATATATATATATATATATATTCCGTCTATCCTAATGGAATCACCCACTGTCCCTCTTTCTCTCGCAGTCCGTCTCTCTGACTAACACAGGGAGAGGGGAGGAGAAAGGAGCAGGATGAGTGACAACTCTCCTGCTTCAGCTGCTCCCACTCATCAGTGCTCAAAGAAGCATGGAGAGTCTGCAGACAGCACCAAAGTAGCAGGACTGCTGAGTTATTTGATTCAACATTCAGGGATTATTATTAAGGCAGTAAAGGCACTTGGGCAACTTATGTAAAAGAGTGGCCAAAGGCTTTAAAATATCTAAATATTCATCCCATACTTCATACCGAGAATAAAAATCACAATGTCCAATATTGGCGCCATCATTACAATTGAAATAAAAATAGATTGTGAAACTGTCCATAACAATAAAACCTCAGCTAAATAAAACTTTTGATTTTTTTTTCTTTCTTACTTTGATTTTTTTTTTTTTTTTTTTTAGATTACATTTTTTGCATGTTCCAAATAAAAAGGTGGTAAATGAGATGGCTGTACTACAAATGACCCTATGACCAACCATAGAATATGGACAAGGGTTTTGACATCCACCACACCATGACAACATCTGAATATTAGCCCTTGTCAATCAAACATCATGTCGGAGCACCATGACCAGTGACCTACCTTAATAATTCATACTATAATGTATCTATAGGGTGTAGAGCCTTAGGGAAAGGTTTACTGCTATTTTTAGCCAAGGTAATGAAGACTAATAAAATATCAATTTTCGAAAAATAAACTGAAAATGAAGCATAGAGATGATATTTGTCAATATGTTGATATCACCCGGTAATGAGATGTTGTCACTGGAGACTATATTCAGTAATAAGCGGTGGGATTTAAGCGTCTATTCATAGCAGGTTGTCATAGTGATTCTCGCACACTCCTACTGTATATGGTTTCCCCGCACTGACTCTGACTCATTGACACAATTACAGTCACCTGCCTTTAATGGGAATTTTTTTGTGTTCTAAAAGTGAAACATTACATCATTAATGCGAAAACCCGATTCATAGCCAACAGGAAACCGGATCTAATTTTAATTCATAAAAAGTAAGAATTAGTAAAGAATCAGAAGAATCTGAATGAAAGGAGAATAGGTATCCGGAGAAAATTCTGAGCATCTTAAGGGAATAGTGGTCATCATGAGAGAAGAGTGGACTTGATAAGGGAAGAGTGGTCATCATGAGAGAAGAGTGGACTTGATAAGGGAAGAGTGGTCATCATGAGAGAAGAGTGGACTTGATAAGGGAGGAGTGGTCATCATGAGAGAAGAGTGGACGTGATAAGGGAAGAGTGGTCATCATGAGAGAAGAGTGGTCATGATAAAGGAAGAGTGGTCATCATGAGAGAAGAGTGGTCATGATAAGGGAAGAGTGGTCATCATGAGAGAAGAGTGGTCATGATAAAGGAAGAGTGGTCATCATGAGAGAAGAGTGGTCATGATAAGGGAAGAGTGGTCATCATGAGGGAAGAGTGGTCATGATAAGGGAAGAGAGGTCATCATGAGAGAAGAGTGGACGTGATAAGGGAAGAGTGGTCATCATGAGAGAAGAGTGGACGTGATAAGGGAAGAGTGGTCATCATGAGAGAAGAGTGGTCATGATAAGGGAAGAGTGGACTTGATAAGGGAAGAGTGGTCATCATAAGAGAAGAGTGGTCATGATAAGGGAAGAGTGGTCATCATGAGAGAAGAGTGGTCATGAGAAGGGAAGAGTGGTCATCATGAGAGAAGAGTGGTCATGATAAAGGAAGAGTGGTCATCATGAGAGAAGAGTGGTAATGATAAAGGAAGAGTGGTCATCATGAGAGAAGAGTGGTCACGATAAAGGAAGAGTGGTCATCATGAGAGAAGAGTGGTCATGATAAGGGAAGAGTGGACTTGATAAGGGAAGAGTGGTCATCATGAGAGAAGAGTGGTCATGATAAGGGAAGAGTGGTCATCATGAGAGAAGAGTGGTCATGATAAGGGAAGAGTGGTCATCATGAGAGAAGAGTGGTCATGATAAAGGAAGAGTGGTCATGATAAAGGAAGAGTGGTCATCATGAGAGAAGAAAGGTCATGATAAGGGAAGAGTGGTCATCATGAGGGAAGAGTGGTCATGATAAGGGAAGAGTGGTCATCATGAGAGAAGAGTGGTCATCATGAGGGAAGAGTGGTCATGATAAGGGAAGAGTGGTCATCATGAGAGAAGAGTGGACGTGATAAGGAAAGAGTGGTCATGATAAGGGAAGAGTGGTCATCATGGAGAAGAGTGGTCGTGATAAGGGAAGAGTAGTCATCATGAGAGAAGAGTGGTCGTGATAAGGGAAGAGTGGTCATCATGAGAGAAGAGTGGTCGTGATAAGGGAAGAGTAGTCATCATGAGAGAAGAGTGGTCGTGATAAGGGAAGAGTGGTCATCATGAGAGAAGAGTGGTCATGATAAGGGAAGAGTGGTCATCATGAGGGAAGAGTGGTCATGATAAGGGAAGAGTGGTCATCATGAGAGAAGAGTGGACGTGATAAGGGAAGAGTGGTCATCATGAGAGAAGAGTGGTCACGATAAAGGAAGAGTGGTCATCATGAGAGAAGAGTGGTCATGATAAGGGAACAGTGGACTTGATAAGGGAAGAGTGGTCATCATAAGAGAAGAGTGGTCATGATAAGGGAAGAGTGGTCATCATGAGAGAAGACTGGTCATGATAAGGGAAGAGAGGTCATCATGAGAGAAGAGTGGTCATGATAAAGGAAGAGTGGTCATCATGAGAGAAGAGTGGTAATGATAAGGGAAGAGTGGTCATCATGAGAGAAGAGTGGTCACGATAAAGGAAGAGTGGTCATCATGAGAGAAGAGTGGTCATGATAAGGGAAGAGTGGACTTGATAAGGGAAGAGTGGTCATCATGAGAGAAGAGTGGTCATGATAAGGGAAGAGTGGTCATCATGAGAGAAGAGTGGTCATGATAAGGGAAGAGTGGTCATCATGAGAGAAGAGTGGTCATGATAAAGGAAGAGTGGTCATCATGAGAGAAGAGTGGTAATGATAAAGGAAGAGTGGTCATCATGAGAGAAGAGTGGTAATGATAAAGGAAGAGTGGTCATCATGAGGGAAGAGTGGTCATGATAAGGGAAGAGTGGTCATCATGAGAGAAGAGTGGTCACGATACAGGAAGAGTGGTCATCATGAGAGAAGAGTGGTCATGATAAGGGAAGAGTGGTCATGATAAGGGAAGAGTGGTCATCATGGAGAAGAGTGGTCGTGATAAGGGAAGAGTAGTCATCATGAGAGAAGAGTGGTCGTGATAAGTGAAGAGTGGTCATCATGAGAGAAGAGTGGACGTGATAAGGGAAGAGTGGTAATCATAAAAGAGGAATGGACGTGATAAGGTAAGAGTGGTCATCATAAAAGAGGAATGGACGTGATAAGGGAAGAGTGGTCATCATGAGAGAAGAGTGGACGTGATAAGGGAAGAGTGGTCATCATAAGAGAAGAGTGGACGTGATAAGGGAAGAGTGGTCATCATGAGAGAAGAGTGGACGTGATAAGGGAAGAGTGGTCATCATGAGAGAAGAGTGGACGTGATAAGGGAAGAGTGGTCATCATGAGAGAAGAGTGGTCGTGATAAGGGAAGAGTGGTCATCATAATAGAGGAATGGACATGATAAGGGAAGATTGGTCATCATGAGAGAAGAGTGGACGTGATAAGGGAAGAGTGGTCATCATGAGAGAAGAGTGGTCATGATAAGGGAAGAGTGGTCATCATGAGAGAAGAGTGGTCATGATACCGAAGAGTGGTCATCATGAGAGAAGAGTGGTCATGATAAGGGGGTAGTGGTCATCATGAGAGAAGAGTGGTCATGATAAGGGAAGAGTGGTCATCATGAGAGAAGAGTGGTCATGATAAGGGAAGAGTGGTCATCATGAGAGAAGAGTGGACATGATAAGGGAAGAGTGGTCATCATGAGAGAAGAGTGGTCATGATAAGGGAAGAGTGGTCATCATGAGAGAAGAGTGGACGTGATAATGGGAAGAGTGGTCATCATGAGAGAAGAGTGGACATGATAAGAGAAGAGTGGTCATCATGAGAGAAGAGTGGTCGTGATAAGGGAAGAGTGGTCATCATGAGAGAAGAGTGGTCATGATAAGGGAAGAGTGGTCATCATGAGAGAAAAATGGTCATGATAAGGGAAGAGTGGTCATCATGAGAGAAGAGTGGTCATGATAAGGGAAGAGTGGTCATCATGAGAGAAGAGTGGACATGATAAGGGAAGAGTGGTCATCATGAGAGAAGAGTGGTCATGATAAGGGAAGAGTGGTCATCATGAGAGAAGAGTGGACGTGATAATGGGAAGAGTGGTCATCATGAGAGAAGAGTGGACATGATAAGGGAAGAGTGGTCATCATGAGAGAAGAGTGGTCGTGATAAGGGAAGAGTGGTCATCATGAGAGAAGAGTGGTCATGATAAGGGAAGAGTGGTCATCATGAGAGAAGAGTGGTCATGATAAGGGAAGAGTGGACATCATGAGAGAAGAGTGGACGTGACAAGGGAAGAGTGGTCATCATGAGAGAAGAGTGGACGTGCTAAGGGAAGAGTGGTCATCACGAGAGAAGAGTGGTCTTGATAAAGGAAGAGTGGTCATCATGAGAGAAGAGTGGTCATCATGAGAGAAGAGTGGACGTGATAAGGGAAGAGTGGTTATCATGAGAGAAGAGTGGTCATCATGAGAGAAGAGTATTCGTCATAAGGGAAGAGTGGTCATCATAATAGAGGAATGGACGTGATAAGGGAAGATTGGTCATCATGAGAGAAGAGTGGATGTGATAAGGGAAGAGTGGTCATCATGAGAGAAGAGTGGACGTGATAAGGGAAGAGTGGTCATCACGAGAGAAGAGTGGTCATGATAAAGGAAGAGTGGTCATCATGAGAGAAGAGTGGTCATCATGAGAGAAGAGTGTACGTGATAAGGGAAGAGTGGACGTGATAAGGGAAGAGTGGTCATCATGAGAGAAGAGTGGTCGTGATAAGGAAAGAGTGGTCATCATGAGAGAAGAGTGGTCACGATAAAGGAAGAGTGGTCATCATGAGAGAAGAGTGGTCATGATAAGGGAAGAGTGGTCATCATAATAGAGGAATGGACGTGATAAGGGAAGAGTGGTCATCATGAGAGAAGAGTGGATGTGCTAAGGGAAGAGTGGTCATCATGAGAGAAGAGTGGTCGTGATAAGGGAGGAGTGGTCATCATGAGAGAAGAGTGGTCATGATAGCGAAGAATGGTCATCATGAGAGAAGAGTGGACGTGATAAGGGAAGAGTGGTCAACCTGAGAGAATAGTGGACGTGATAAGGGAAAAGTGGTCATCACGAGGGAAGAGTGGACGTGATAAGGGAGAAGTGGTCATCATCAGAGAAGAGTGGTCATGATAGCTAAGAATGGTCATCATGAGAGAAGAGTGGAATTGATAAGGGAAGAGTGGTCAACCTGAGAGAAGAGTGGACGTGATAAGGGAAGAGTGGTCATCATGAGAGAAGAGTGGTCGTGATAAGGGAGGAGTGGTCATCATGAGAGAAGAGTGGTCATGATAGCGAAGAATGGTCATCATGAGAGAAGAGTGGACGTGATAAGGGAAGAGTGGTCAACCTGAGAGAAGAGTGGACGTGATAAGGGAAAAGTGGTCATCACGAGGGAAGAGTGGACGTGATAAGGGAAGAGTAGTCATCATGAGAGAACAGTGGATGTGATAAGGGAAGAGTGGTAATCATGAGAGAAGAGTGGTCATGCTAAGGGAAGAGTGGTCATCATGAGCGAAGAGTCGACGTGATAAGGGAAGAGTGTTCGTTATAAAGGAAGAGTGGTCATGATAAGGGAAGAGTGGTCATCATGAGAGAAGAGTGGTCGTGATAAGGGAAGAGTGGTCATCATGAGAGAAGAGTGGATGTGATAAGGGAAGAGTGGTCATCATGAGAGAAGAGTGGACGTGCTAAGGGAAGAGTGGTCATCACGAGAGAAAAGTGGTCATGATAAGGGAAGAGTGGTCATCATGAGCGAAGATTCGACGTGATAAGGGAAGAGTGGTCATCATAAAGGAAGAGTGGTCATGATAAGGGAAGAGTAGTCATCATGAGAGAAGAGTGGTCGTGATAAGGGAAGAGTGGTCATCATGAGAGAAGAGTGGATGTGATAAGGGAAGAGTGGTCATCATGAGAGAAGAGTGGACGTGCTAAGGGAAGAGTGGTCATCACGAGAGAAAAGTGGTCATGATAAGGGAAGAGTGGTCATCATGAGAGAAGAGTGGTCATCATGAGAGAAGAGTGGTCATGATAGCGAAGAGAGGTCAACCTGAGAGAAGAGTGGACGTGATAAGGGAAAAATGGTCATCACGAGGGAAGAGTGGACGTGATAAGGGAAGAGTAGTCATCATGAGAGAACAGTGGATGTGATAAGGGAAGAGTGGTCATCATGAGAGAAGAGTGGTCATGCTAAGGGAAGAGTGGTCATCATGAGCGAAGAGTCGACGTGATAAGGGAAGAGTGGTCGTCATAAAGGAAGAGTGGTCATGATAAGGGAAGAGTGGTCATCATGAGAGAAGAGTGGTCGTGATAAGGGAAGAGTGGTCATCATGAGAGAAGAGTGGACGTGCTAAGGGAAGAGTGGTCATCACGAGAGAAAAGTGGCCATGATAAGGGAAGAGTGGTCATCATGAGAGAAGAGTGGTCATCATGAGAGAAGAGTGGTCATCATGAGAGAAGAGTGGTCATGATAGCGAAGAGTGGTCGTCATGAGAGAAGAGTGGACGTGATAAGGGAATAGTGGTCAACCTGAGAGAACAGTGGATGTGATAAGGGAAGAGTGGTCATCATGAGAGAAGAGTGGTCATGCTAAGGGAAGAGTGGTCATCATGAGCGAAGAGTCGACGTGATAAGGGAAGAGTGGTCGTCATACAGGAAGAGTGGTCATGATAAGGGAAGAGTGGTCATCATGAGAGAAGAGTGGTCGTGATAAGGGAAGAGTGGTCATCATGAGCGAAGAGTCGACGTGATAAGGGAAGAGTGGTCGTCATAAAGGAAGAGTGGTCATGATAAGGGAAGAGTGGTCATCATGAGAGAAAAATGGTCGTGATAAGGGAAGAGTGGTCATCATGAGAGAAGAGTGGATGTGATAAGGGAAGAGTGGTCATCATGAGAGAAGAGTGGACGTGCTAAGGGAAGAGTGGTCATCACGAGAGAAAAGTGGTCATGATAAAGGAAGAGTGGTCATCATGAGAGAAGAGTGGACGTGATAAGGGAAGAGTGGTCATCATGAGAGAAGAGTGGACGTGATAAGGGAAGAGTGGTCATCACGAGAGAAGAGTGGTCGTGATAAGGGAAGAGTGGTCATCATGAGAGAAGAGTGGTCATGATAAGGGAAGTGTGGTCATCATGAGAGAAGAGTGGTCATGATAAGGGAAGAGTGGTCATCATGAGAAAAGAGTGGACGTGATAAGGGAAGAGTGGTCATCATGAGAGAAGAGTGGACGTGATAAAGGAAAAGTGGTCATCAGGAGGGAAGAGTGGACGTGATAAGGGAAGAGTGGTCATCATGAGAGAACAGTGGATGTGATAAGGGAAGAGTGGTCATCATGAGAGAAGAGTGGTCATGCTAAGGGAAGAGTGGTCATCATGAGTGAAGAGTCGACATGATAAGGGAAGAGTGGTCATCATAAATGAAGAGTGGTCATGATAAGGGAAGAGTGGTCATCACGAGAGAAAAGTGGTCATGATAAGGGAAGAGTGGTCATCATGAGAGAAGAGTGGACGTGATAAGGGAAGAGTGGTCATCATGAGAGAAGAGTGGATGTGATAAGGGAAGAGTGGTCATCATGAGAGAAGAGTGGACGTGATAAGGGAAGAGTGGTCATCACGAGAGAAGAGTGGTCGTGATAAGGGAAGAGTGGTCATCATGCGAGAAGAGTGGATGTGATAAGGGAAGAGTGGTCATCATGAGAGAAGAGTGGACGTGATAAGGGAAGCGTGGTCATCATGAGAGAAGAGTGGACATAAAAAGGGAAGAGTGATCATCATGAGAGAAGAGTGGACGTGATAAGGGAAGAATGGTCATTATGAGAGAAGAGTGGTCGTGATAAGGGAAGAGTGATCATCATGAGAGAAGAGTGGACGTGATAAGGGAAGAATGGTCATTATGAGAGAAGAGTGGTCGTGATAAGGGAAGAGTGGTCATCATTAGAGAAGAGTGGTCATGATAAGGGAAGAGTGGTCATCATGAGAGAAGAGTGGTCATGATAAGGGAAGAGTGGTCATCATGAGAGAAGAGTGGTCATGATAAAGGAAGAGTGGTCATCATTAGAGAAGAGTGGTCATGATAAGGGAAGAGTGGTCATCATGAGAGAAGAGTGGTCATGATAAGGGAAGAGTGGTCATCATGAGAGAAGAGTGGACGTGATAAGGGAAGAGTGGTCATCATGAGAGAAGAGTGGACGTGCTAAGGGAAGAGTGGTCATCACGAAAGAAGAGTGGTCATGATAAAGGAAGAGTGGTCATCATGAGAGAAGAGTGGTCATCATGAGAGAAGAGTGGTCATCATGAGAGTAGAGTGGACGTGATAAGGGAAGAATGGTTATCATGAGAGAAGAGTGGTCGGGATAAGGGAAGAGTGGTCATCATGAGAGAAGAGTGGATGTGATAAGGGAAAAGTGGTCATCATGAGAGAAGAGTGGTCGTGATAAGGGAAGAGTGGTCATCATGAGAGAAGAGTGGTCATGATACCGAAGAGTGGTCGTCATGAGAGAAGAGTGGACGTGATAAGGGAAGAGTGGTCGTCATAAATGAAGAGTGGTCATGATAAGGGAAGAGAGGTTATCATGAGAGAAGAGTGGTCATGATAAAGGAAGAGTGGTCATCATGAGAGAAGTGTGGTCATCATGAGAGAAGAGTGGACGTGATAAGGGAAGAGTGGACGTGATAAGGGAAGAGTGGTCATCATGAGAGAAGAGTGGACGTGATAAGGGAAAAGTGGTCATCATGAGAGAAGAGTGGACGTGATAAGGGAAAAGTGGTCATCACGAGGGAAGAGTGGACGTGATAAGGGAAGAGTGGTCATCATGAGAGAACAGTGGATGTGATAAGGGAAGAGTGGTCATCATGAGAGAAGAGTGGTCATGCTAAGGGAAGAGTGGTCATCATGAGCGAAGAGTCGACGTGATAAGGGAAGAGTGGTCGTCATAAATGAAGAGTGGTCATGATAAGGGAAGAGTGGTCATCACGAGAGAAGAGTGGTCATGATAAGGGAAGAGTGGTCATCATGAGAGAAGAGTGGATGTGATAAGGGAAGAGTGGTCATCATGAGAGAAGAATGGACGTGATAAGGGAAGAGTGGTCATCACGAGAGAGGAGTGGTCGTGATAAGGGAAGAGTGGTCATCATGAGAGAAGAGTGGATGTGATAAGGGAAGAGTGGTCATCATGAGAGAAGAGTGGATGTGATAAGGGAAGAGTGGTCATCATGAGAGAAGAGTGGATGTGATAAGGGAAGAGTGGTCATCATGAGAGAAGAGTGGACGTGAAAAGGGAAGAGTGGTCATCATGAGAGAAGAGTGGACGTGATAAGGGAAGAGTGGTCATCACGAGAGAAGAGTGGTCATGATAAGGGAAGAGTGGTCATCATGAGAGAAGAGTGGACGTGATAAGGGAAAAGTGGTCATCATGAGAGAAGAGTGGTCGAGATAAGGGAAGAGTGGTCATCATGAGAGAAGAGTGGTCGTGATAAGGGAAGAGTGGTCATCATAATAGAGGAATGGACGTGATAAGGGAAGAGTGGTCATCATGAGAGAAGAGTGGTCGTGATAAGGGAAGAGTGGTCTTCATGAGAGAAGAGTGGTCATGATAGCGAAGAGTGGTCGTCATGAGAGAAGAGTGGACGTGATAAGGGAAGAGTGGTCATCATGAGAGAAGAGTGGACGTGATAAGGGAAAAGTGGTCATCACGAGGGAAGAGTGGACGTGATAAGGGAAGAGTGGTCATCATGAGAGAACAGTGGATGTGATAAGGGAAGAGTGGTCATCATGAGAGAAGAGTGGTCATGCTAAGGGAAGAGTGGTCATCATGAGCGAAGAGTCGACGTGATAAGGGAAGAGTGGTCGTCATAAATGAAGAGTGGTCATGATAAGGGAAGAGTGGTCATCATGAGAGAAGAGTGGTCGTGATAAGGGAAGAGTGGTAATCATGAGAGAAGAGTGGATGTGATAAGGGAAGAGTGGTCATCATGAGAGAAGAGTGGTCATGATAAGGGAAGAGTGGTCATCATGAGAGAAGAGTGGTCATGATAAAGGAAGAGTGGTCATCATTAGAGAAGAGTGGTCATGATAAGGGAAGAGTGGTCATCATGAGAGAAGAGTGGTCATGATAAGGGAAGAGTGGTCATCATGAGAGAAGAGTGGACGTGATAAGGGAAGAGTGGTCATCATGAGAGAAGAGTGGACGTGCTAAGGGAAGAGTGGTCATCACGAGAGAAGAGTGGTCATGATAAAGGAAGAGTGGTCATCATGAGAGAAGAGTGGTCATCATGAGAGAAGAGTGGTCATCATGAGAGTAGAGTGGACGTGATAAGGGAAGAATGGTTATCATGAGAGAAGAGTGGTCTGGATAAGGGAAGAGTGGTCATCATGAGAGAAGAGTGGATGTGATAAGGGAAAAGTGGTCATCATGAGAGAAGAGTGGTCGTGATAAGGGAAGAGTGGTCATCATGAGAGAAGAGTGGTCATGATACCGAAGAGTGGTCGTCATGAGAGAAGAGTGGACGTGATAAGGGAAGAGTGGTCGTCATAAATGAAGAGTGGTCATGATAAGGGAAGAGAGGTTATCATGAGAGAAGAGTGGTCATGATAAAGGAAGAGTGGTCATCATGAGAGAAGTGTGGTCATCATGAGAGAAGAGTGGACGTGATAAGGGAAGAGTGGACGTGATAAGGGAAGAGTGGTCATCATGAGAGAAGAGTGGACGTGATAAGGGAAAAGTGGTCATCATGAGAGAAGAGTGGACGTGATAAGGGAAAAGTGGTCATCACGAGGGAAGAGTGGACGTGATAAGGGAAGAGTGGTCATCATGAGAGAACAGTGGATGTGATAAGGGAAGAGTGGTCATCATGAGAGAAGAGTGGTCATGCTAAGGGAAGAGTGGTCATCATGAGCGAAGAGTCGACGTGATAAGGGAAGAGTGGTCGTCATAAATGAAGAGTGGTCATGATAAGGGAAGAGTGGTCATCACGAGAGAAGAGTGGTCATGATAAGGGAAGAGTGGTCATCATGAGAGAAGAGTGGATGTGATAAGGGAAGAGTGGTCATCATGAGAGAAGAATGGACGTGATAAGGGAAGAGTGGTCATCACGAGAGAGGAGTGGTCGTGATAAGGGAAGAGTGGTCATCATGAGAGAAGAGTGGATGTGATAAGGGAAGAGTGGTCATCATGAGAGAAGAGTGGATGTGATAAGGGAAGAGTGGTCATCATGAGAGAAGAGTGGATGTGATAAGGGAAGAGTGGTCATCATGAGAGAAGAGTGGACGTGAAAAGGGAAGAGTGGTCATCATGAGAGAAGAGTGGACGTGATAAGGGAAGAGTGGTCATCACGAGAGAAGAGTGGTCATGATAAGGGAAGAGTGGTCATCATGAGAGAAGAGTGGACGTGATAAGGGAAAAGTGGTCATCATGAGAGAAGAGTGGTCGAGATAAGGGAAGAGTGGTCATCATGAGAGAAGAGTGGTCGTGATAAGGGAAGAGTGGTCATCATAATAGAGGAATGGACGTGATAAGGGAAGAGTGGTCATCATGAGAGAAGAGTGGTCGTGATAAGGGAAGAGTGGTCTTCATGAGAGAAGAGTGGTCATGATAGCGAAGAGTGGTCGTCATGAGAGAAGAGTGGACGTGATAAGGGAAGAGTGGTCATCATGAGAGAAGAGTGGACGTGATAAGGGAAAAGTGGTCATCACGAGGGAAGAGTGGACGTGATAAGGGAAGAGTGGTCATCATGAGAGAACAGTGGATGTGATAAGGGAAGAGTGGTCATCATGAGAGAAGAGTGGTCATGCTAAGGGAAGAGTGGTCATCATGAGCGAAGAGTCGACGTGATAAGGGAAGAGTGGTCGTCATAAATGAAGAGTGGTCATGATAAGGGAAGAGTGGTCATCATGAGAGAAGAGTGGTCGTGATAAGGGAAGAGTGGTAATCATGAGAGAAGAGTGGATGTGATAAGGGAAGAGTGGTCATCATGAGAGAAGAGTGGACGTGATAAGGGAAGAGTGGTCATCACGAGAGAAGAGTGGTCATGATAAGGGAAGAGTGGTCATCATGAGAGAAGAGTGGACGTGATAAGGGAAAAGTGGTCATCATGAGAGAAGAGTGGATGTGATAAGGGAAGAGTGGTCATCATGAGAGAAGAATGGACGTGATAAGGGAAGAGTGGATGTGATAAGGGAAGAGTGGTCATCATTAGAGAAGAGTGGACGTGATAAGGGAAGAGTGGTCATCATGAGAGAAGAGTGGATGTGATAAGGGAAGAGTGGTCATCATGAGAGAAGAGTGGATGTGATAAGGGAAGAGTGGTCATCATGAGAGAAGAGTGGACGTGATAAGGGAAGAGTGGTCATCATGAGAGAAGAGTGGACGTGATAAGGGAAGAGTGGTCATCATGAGAGAAGAGTGGAAATGATAAGGGAAGAGTGGTCATCATGAGAGAAGAGTGGAAATGATAAGGGAAGAGTGGTCATCATGAGAGAAGAGTGGATGTGATAAGGGAAGAGTGGTCATTATGAGAGATAGTCTCTGTCCTGAGAGAACTATCAGTATAAAAAAGAAGAGTGGTCAGCATCTAACTAAAGTAGACAACATGAAATCAGAGTTTGTGTCCTATGAAAACTATCAGTATAAGAGAGAAGAGTGTGCATCATGGGATAAGAGTGGACATCAATAGAGAAGTTTAGACACAATATGAGAAGAGTGGTCATCATGAGAGAAGAGTAGACATGATATGAGAAGAGTGGTCATCAAGAGAGAAGAGGAGACATGATATGAGAAGAGTGGTCATCATGAGAGAAGACTGCGCATCATAGGATAAGAGTGGACATCATTAGAGAAGAGTAGACACGATATGAGAAGAGTGGTCATCATCAGAGAAGAGTAGGCAACATGAGAGTCTTTGTCCTGAGAGAACTATGAGCATAAGATAGAATAGTGGCTATCATGGGATAAGAGTGGACATTATGAGAGAAGAGTCCACACGATAAGGGAAGAGTGATTATCATGAGAGAAGAGTAGACATGATAAGGTAAAAGTTGTCATCATGAGAAAAAAGCAGGTATCCTCAGAAAACTATGCACATCATGAGTGAAAAGTGGGCATAATAACAGAAAGTTGGGTATCATGAGGGAGAAATCAGTGAAAGTTAGGCAGCATGAGATAGGAGCATCATTAGGGAATAGTGGGAATCAAGAGAGAATAATGGACATAGTGAGAGAAGAGTGGACACCATGGGAAAAGATTAGACATCACAAGAAAAGCAAAGACCTCCTAAATGACGATAGAAAATCATGAGAGGATAAAAAACAAGAGAGGAGTAAGCATCATGAGAGAAGAGTGGGCAACATAATAGAATAGTGGATGTCATGAGAGTGTGGACTTCAAGAGAAAAGTATGGGCACCATGAGAGAAAAGCTGACATCGTACAAGATGATGAGCATCATATAAATAGAAGAGTTATGATGGAGGAAGTGTTGACCTCTTGATAGAAGATTGGAAATCATGAGAGGAGAAAAGACATAATCAGAGAAGAGTGGACATAATATTAGAAGAGTGATCTTCATTAGAAAAAAGAGTAGGCAACACGAGAGAAGAGTCGGTATCCTGAGACACTACAAACATTATTAGAGAGGAGTGGGCATCATGAGAGAAGCATAGACCTCCTGAGAGACCATGGGAAATCATGAGAGGAGAAGGGACTGGTCTGTAGTCTCTCTGTAGGTGGCCAGCTTTTAGGGTGACTCTCTGGAGGTCCTCCAGTCACTGCTGTATTCCTCCTGGACCTTGTATATCATGGTCCTGATTTAGTTTTCGTCAGCAGTAGAGAAGAGCGAGCACTAAAATGCTCGGGTACTCGTTATTCGAGACGAACTTTTCCCGATGCTCGAGTGCTCGTCTCGAATAACGAGCCCCATTGAAGTCAATGGGAGACTCGAGCATTTGTCAAAGGGACCAAGGCTCTGCACAGGGAAGCTTGGCCAAACACCTGGGAACCTCAGAAAAGGATGGAAACACCACGGAAATGGACAGGAAACAGCAGGGGCAGCATGCATGGATGCCTCTGAGGCTGCATAACCGCACCATTATGCCAAAATTATGGGCAACAGCATGGCCATGACAGAGTGACCGAATGAGGCTAGATAGCATCTAAAACATCCAATAATTGACCCTGACACTATAGGGGACTATGCAGAGGCAGCGGCAGCAGGCTAGAGAGTGGCATGGCGACATACCCTAAATGGACTCAGGCTTCAAACAAATGGGTGGCAGAGAGGAACCAAAGGAGGTGAGCAAGAAGCGCTGAAATTATTTCCTCTGTGAACAAAAGGTTGACGGTATATTTAGTCGATAACACAGCATGGTGGCGACATAGTGACCAAGTTCCATAACGTATCTGGTGAAACACCCGAAAAATGAGCCTGACACAGCTCGTTTGATAAGGGGACGACATGTGGAGGCAGCCATGGAGACGACTTCCATGATTAAGAGCGACAGTATGGGGCATCCATATTGCGCTTCTATGATTGCAACTGTAGGTCTCCAGCATGACGGCGACAGACGCGCCGAGTTCCACTATGTATCTGGTGAAACACCTGAAAATTCTGCCTGACACAGCTCGTTTGATAAGGGGACCATGTATGGAGGCAGTGAACTAGTAGTAGATTAAAGGTGCTGCAGTTAAAACTATGTTAGTTGGATCTTGGGATGGAGCTGGCGCTCTGCAGCCAGGCGAGCTTTCGCCAATCCAAGCCCCTGTTTCTAGGCTACTCCCCAAACAGCACTTCTAAGAACCTTTTGTATAAGATCAAGTGTAGTAGCGTTCTTATAAGTTTGGGATATGGCGGGTGAGGGGAATGTAAACAGATGCGCAAGAAGCGCTGAAATAATATCGGTAAATGGTAAAAGTTTGCCAGTATATTTTGTGGATTACACAGCAGGGTGGCGACAAAGTTAACAAGTTTGATGTGGAATGCCCTGTAATAGCTCTTGGGCGGTGTGCCTTTTATCCCCTAGGCTCAGCAGTTTGAGCACCGCCTGCTGTCGCTTAGCGACGGCACTGCTGCTGTGCCTAGAGCTACCGACTGATGGCGCCATGCCCATGGATGGTAATTCGGAGGAGGTGGAGGAGGGGTGGGAGGAGGAGGAGGTATAGTAGGCCTTTGAGACCTGGAGCGAGGTAGGCCCCGCAATCCTCGGCGTCGGCAGTATATGACCAGCCCCAGGGTCAGACTCGGTCCCAGCCTCCACCAAGTTAAGTGTAGTAGCGTTCTTATAAGTTTGGGATATGGCGGGTGAGGGGAATGTAAACAGATGCGCAAGAAGCGCTGAAATAATATCCCTAAATGGTAAAAGTTTGCCAGTATATTTTGTGGATTACACAGCAAGGTGGCGACAAAGTTAACAACTTTGATGTGGAATCCATGAAAACAACCCAAATTTCTGCCTGACACAGCTCGTTTGATAAGGGGACGATGTATGGAGGCAGCTATATGGACGACTTTTGGAGGTAGCAATGTAGACAACGTGTGGAGGCTGCTATGGAGACAATTTAATTTGGATAGTGCCTGTATGTGGCAGTCCAAAAAAGTTTTCAAACCAGAGGAGCAGGTAGGTGGCCCTCCAGTAAAATGGAATAGATTGAGTGCCTGTATGTGGCAGTCCCAAAAATTGTTTAAAACAGAGGACCGGGTAGGTGGCCCTCCAGAGAAATTAAATGCATAGAGTACTATAGCTAGAGCCAGTGGGCCCTGTCAAAAAATAGCCAGTTTCCTCTGCTTTAGTGTACAAAGAGGAGGAGAAGGAGGAAAATGAGGAGGAGGAGTGCATAAATTATTCAGGTTGAGCTTCCTTCACCTGGTGGAGATTGGAAATTATGAGAAATCCAGGCTTTATTCATCTTGATAAGCGTCAGCCTGTCAGCGCTGTCAGTCGACAGGCGTGTACGCTTATCGGTGATGATGCCACCAGCTGCACTGAAAACCCGCTCGGACAACACGCTAGCGGCAGGGCAGGCAAGAACCTCCAAGGCGTACAGCACCAGTTCGTGCCACATGTCCAGCTTTGAAACCCAGTAGTTGTAGGGAGCTGTGTGATCATTTAGGACGATGGTATGGTCAGCTACGTACTCGCTCACCATCTTTCTGTAAAGATCAGCCCTACTCTGCCGAGACTGGGGACAGGTGACAGTGTCTTGCTGGGGTGACATAAAGCTGGCAAAAGCCTTGTAAAGCGTACCCTTGCCAGTGCTGGACAAGCTGCCTGCTCGCCTACTCTCCCTCGCTACTTGTCCCGCAGAACTACGCACTCTGCCGCTAGCGCTGTCGGAAGGGAAATACTGTTTCAGCTTGTGCACCAGGGCCTGCTGGTATTCATGCATTCTCACACTCCTTTCCTCTCCAGGGATGAGAGTGGAAAGATTTTGCTTGTACCGTGGGTCCAGGAGAGTGAACACCCAGTAATCGGTGCTGGAATAAATTCTTTGAACGCGAGGGTCACGGGATAGGCAGCCTAGCATGAAATCTGCCATATGCGCCAGAGTCCCAACGCGTAAGAATTCACTCCTCTCACTGGCCTGACTGTCCATTTCCTCCTCCTCCAACTCCTCCAACTCCTCTTCTTCTGCCCATACACGCTGAACAGTGAAGGACTGAACAATGCTCCCCTCTTGTGTCTCGCCAACATTCTCCTCCTCTTCCTCCTCATCCTCCTCCACCTCCTCCGATATGCGCTGAGAAACAGACCTAAGGCATCGCCACTGACCATCTGTGTTGACTCCTCGAAGTTAATCAGCACCTGACAGATATCAGACATCCACGTCCACTCCTCATTGTAGACTTGAGGAAGCTGACTGACCTGACTACCAGTTCTGGTGGAAGTTGACATCTGGCAGTCTACAATCGCACTGCGCTGCTGGTAAACTCTGGATAACATGGTTAATGTTGAATTCCACCTCGTGGGCACGTCGCACAACAGTCGGTGAGCGGGCAGTTGGAGGCGGCGCTGCGCTGCCCTGAGAGTGGCAGCATCTGTGCTGGACTTCCTGAAATGCGCACAGATGCGGCGCACCTTCGTGAGCAAATCTGACAGATTGGGGTATGTCTTGAGGAAACGCTGAACTATCAGATTTAACACATGGGCCAGGCATGGCACATGTGTCAGTCTGTCGAGTTGCAGAGCCGCCACCAGGTTACGGCCGTTGTCACACACAACCATGCCTGGCTTCAGGTTCAGCGGTGCCAGCCACAGATCAGTCTGCGCCGTGATGCCCTGTAATAGTTCTTGGGCGGTGTGCCCAACCTGGACCGAGGTAGGCCCCGCAATCCTCGGCGTCGGCAGTATATGACCAGCCGCAGGGTCAGACTCGGTCCCAGCCTCCACCAAGTTAACCCAATGTGCCGTCAGCGATATATAGTGGCCCTGCCCGGCAGCACTCGTCCACGTGTCCGTGGTCAGGTGGACCTTGTCAGAAACAGCGTTGGTCAGGGCACGGATGATGTCGTGCTGGTGCAGGGCTGGGACGGCACATCGGGAAAAGTAGTGGCGGCTGGGGACCGAATACCGAGGGGCGGCCGCCGCCATGAGGTTGCGAAAGGCCTCGGTCTCTACCAGCCTATAGGGCAGCATCTCCAGGCTAAGCAATCTGGAGATGTGGACATTGAGGGCTTGGGCGTGCGGGTGGGTTGCACTATATTTCCTTTTCCGCTCCAGCGTCTGGGGTATGGAGAGCTGAACGCTGGTGGATGCTGTGGAGGATCGTGGAGGCGACGATGGGGTTTTTGTGGCAGGGTCCTGGGCAGGGGGCTGACTATCAGCTGACACAGGGGAAGGAGCAGTGGTGTGCACGGCCGGAGGTGAACGGGCTTGTTGCCACTGATTCGGGTGTTTAGCATTCATATGCCTGCGCATACTGGTGGTAGTTAAGCTAGTAGTGGTGGAACCCCTGCTGAGCCTGGTTTGGCAAATGTTGCACACCACAGTCCGTCGGTCATCCGGTGTCTCCTTAAAGAACCTCCAGACTTCTGAAAATCTAGCCCTCGCCGCGGGAGCCCTCGCCACGGGAGCTTCACTAGTTGACACATTTGGCGCTGATGCACCAGCTCTGGCCCTGCCTCTCCGTCTGGCCCCACCACTGCCTCTTCCGACCTGTTCTGGTCGAGGACTCTCCTCCGTCTCAGAAGCACTGTGTTCACCCGGCCTCTCAACCCAGCTTGGGTCTGTCACCTCATCATCCTCCGATCCCTCAGTCTGCTCCCCCCTCGGACTTCCTGCCCTGACAACAACTTCACCACTGTCTGACAACCGTGTCTCCTCATCGTCGGACACCTCTTTACACACTTCTTCCACTACGTCAAGAAGGTCATCATCACCCACAGACTGCGACTGGTGGAAAACCTGGGCATCGGAAAATTGCTCAGCAGCAACCGGACAAGTGGTTTGTGACTGTGGGAAGGGACGAGAAAACAGTTCCTCAGAGTATGCCGGTTCAAATGCCAAATTTTCCTGGGAGGGGGCAGACTGGGGGGGAGGAGGCTGAGGTGCAGGAGCTGGAGGAGTGCCGATTTCTGTGACATGGGTGGACTGCGTGGAAGACTGACTGGTGGACAAATTGCTCGAAGCATTGTCAGCAATCCACGACATCACCTGTTCGCACTGTTCTGGCCTCAACAGTGCTCTACCACGAGTCCCAGTAACTTCAGACATGATGAACCTAGGGAGTGTAGCTCTGCGGCGTTCCCCTGCTCCCTCATCAGCAGGTGGTGTCTCACCCCGCCCAGGACCACGGCCTCTGACCCCTGCAGTAGTTGGACGCCCACGTCCCCGCCCTCGTCCTCTACCCCTAGCCCTCGGGTTAAACATTTTGAAAATGAAAGTTATAACTTTAATTTTTTTTTTACTTTTTTTTTGTGTGTTTTTTTTTTTTTTTTTGTGTTTTTTAGTTTTTAAAACCAAACGATGCTATCCTATTGCTATGGCTATTTTCTAGCCAAGTATGAAAGCACACTGCTATGCCAGATGAGATGACACTGAGTTATTGCCTAATAGAAATCCAACCCCTACTGAATTTTCCCACTTCGGTCTTTGCTATGGATATGTGTGCCACTAAGAGCTAAACACAACGGTAGCAAGTCCCCCTGCTAATTCCTCACAAAATGGTACTAGATGCAAATAAAAAAAAAAAAAAGTAGAACGTTATTGTAGCCCTAAGAAGGGCTGTTGGGTTCTTTGAGAATCACTCCTGCCTAACAGTAAGCTAATAGAACACCCTAACGCTTTCCCTGACCAGCAGCAGCTCTCTCCCTAGCGGCATCCAGACACAGAATGATCCGAGCAGCGCGGGCAGCGGCTAGTCTATCCCAGGGTCACCTGATCTGGCCAGCCAACCACTGCTATCGACGTGTAAGGGTACCACGTCATGCTGGGTGGAGTGCAGAGTCTCCTGGCTTGTGATTGGCTCTGTTTCTGGCCGCCAAAAAGCAAAACGGCGGGAGCTGCCATTTTCTCGAGTGGGCGAAGTATTCGTCCGAGTAACGAGCAGTTTCGAGTACGCTAATGCTCCAACCAGCATCAAGCTCGGACGAGTATGTTCGCTCATCTCTAGTCAGCAGTGATTAATCCATGTTTGGGTCGGGCTGGGTTTGGCTTCCCAGGTTGTCAGGGACCCCCTGAAACTGTAAAGGAGTCTGGGCTGCTGCTTTGTATGTGAGCCAGGAATGATAGCGCCTTCTTGTGGACTGTAATGCGTAGGTAGAAGTTTTCCTCTACAGACGCAGTTTGAGGTTCCGTTGGTTAATTTTAGTCGGACAAGGTGCCCAATGCAGACATTCATTACTCTGCTGGAGGATGTGCCACCTTTAAGTGGCAGAATTTGGGTGAACCCACAATGGAAGATTTTGCATGATCCCAATCACTCTGATGCTCTATCTAGTTACACTGTTGGTTAGCATTAAACAATATAAGATGACTCTTTTCCATCTATAGAACAACCAGAAATGGTCCAGCCCTGCATGGAGGCTTACAATCCTTGGTGAGCTGTCGGCTTCCGAAACCTATTAAGTGTCACCATAAAATATGGGGAAAAAATTGTATCTTTTTGACTGAAAATATGATGAATATTATACCTAATAATGTACTTTACTCTTTCCTAAGGTTTGCAGCTCTCGGGTAATAGAGAATCGGATTAGCCGACCTGCAGTACATTACCAGGTCCATGGCTCCGGGCACAGTTGCTCCGTCTTGGCCAGGTGTGCAGGTGACATTTACATAAAAGGGTTTCTTTAATAAAGTGTAACCTTTGTATAAATCATGAGACACGTCACTCAGTTCCTCGTTCATACCAAGGACTTGTTATATTCTACAGGGCATTAAGGTAAAGAAGGAAAGATAATTCGTAGACGTGACAAAGGTCGAGGCTGGAGAAAAGTTTTGTGCAAATATTGACTAATTCTCATAAAAATTAAATATTAATAAAAATAAAAAAGGGATGGAGTGATAAGATCCAGACGCATCTTCACTAAGGCTTCAGAATTTGGAAAGCCACCTCTTGACCATCACCAACAGGGCTTATCACTGTCCAGCTACTACGTGTCCTCTTCTCTAGAGTAACTACAACTCTTCTCCTTCAGGGGATTGGTTGACTAGGGAGGTCAATAGTTTATAGTGAACTTCACAACTGATTTGTGTTAACAAACCCTGAGAGTTTAGAGACCTGGATATCAAATATTCATGCCTAATACCACTAACAGGGAGACTCCAGTTGAAGTCTTCATCTTCTTTTATGGTCCATCCTTACTTGGAAGATGGCTTCACCCAATAAGATAGGCAATCCTTAACCATTGGATCCTTAAAGGGGTTTCCCATCTGGGCATTTACATTTACTTAAATTCATTTGCCATATATAAACATTTCTTCAATTGGATGTTATTAAAAAAAATGTTCCTGTGTGAAGACAATTTCTCATAAATGTAGTTATTCTGTCCCTTAGAAACGAGATACTTTCCTCGGATACGACCACGTCACACTCTGGCAGCGGTGGCCAGACTTGCGCTATAGAGTCCTGCCGGACCACCAGGATTCAGCGATCATTACCACAGGACGGCTGTAGGCCATGCAATAACTCCCGGACATTTATTATACAATAACCTTTTGTTTCTTTGTGCACTCAATCTATCAGACGTGGCCGTATCCGAGGAAGCTATCTTCCTGCTGCGCGCGATGTCTTCCTGCTGCGCCCGATGTCTCCCTGCTGCGCGCAATGTCTTCCTGCTGCGCCCGATGTCTCCCTGCTGCGCCCGATGTGTCTCTACTGCGCCCGATGTGTCTCTGCTGCGCCCGATGTGTCTCTGCTGCGCCCGATGTGTCTCTGCTGCGCCCGATGTGTCTCTGCTGCGCTCGATGTGTCTCTGCTGCGCCCGATGTGTCTCTGCTGCGCGATGTCTCCCCGTTCCGCGTGTATCTTCCGACAAGTAAGCAGATGTGCCGAACATCTGTAATCTATTCTTCACTGTGTTCTGCACTGTGTTTTTCACTTAAATGATCCTGTGTTCACTGTGTTCACTGTTTTTATTCTATTCTTCATTGTTCTTCACTGTGTTTGTTTAATTAAATGCTCGATCTCGAGCAGGGGAAATACTCGTCCGAGCAACGAGCCGTTTCGAGTACCTTAATACTCGAACGAGCATCAAGCTCGGACGAGTATACTCGCTCATCTCTATTCCTGTGGTTTGGGGTTCTGTTGGTTCTTCTTTTGGGCTTAATGGGATTGGCACTGGGGGAGGGGAGGATAGAGAAAACCATTGCATTGACTTATAAGGACTCCTGCGATGACTGTCCACTTCCTGGTACTTCTGCCCCCAGAGGGCTGTTGATGGCATCTTGGCCAATACCTGGTCTGTAACGTTACTGGAATTGTCATCACTGACAACAACTTGGAAGAGGAGGCACTGGGTAATGGATGGCCAACGAAGGAAGCCCAACGGAGAGATGAGCCGTTTCCTTCTATTCCCGAAAGAGAAAACCTTTTTTTCTTCTACTTTTTAACAGATGCTTATATTTCTATTATTGACTCAAGTAATAATTTTTAGGATTTTCTACGCTGACCCTCGATAGCGTGAGTGTTCCTTCTATTGACCCTTTATTTTATTTTACCAATTCCTTATAATTCTTGCAACTTCTTCAAGGTCTGAGAAACCCTTTTACAAAATCGACGTAAGTGCGATCCGCGACCCTTAGTAAATGGGTCTCATTTACTAAAGGTCCAAATTGCCCTGGGATTTTGGTGCATGCGATCAGATTTTGGCGCATCGGCGCCGGCTTTCGCGCGAGAGAAATCGGGGGGGGGGGGGCGTGACCGTCGTGCAACCCGACGGATTCGGAATAAACCGCAGAATTTAAAAAAGAATTTATGTGGCAAGATCAGCACTTACATGCACCAGGACGAAGGAGGTGAACTCCGGCGGACAACGGCGCAGCAGCGACACCTGCTGGATATTGGGTGCACGGAACTTAGTGAATCCTGGCAGAACCCGAGAACGCACCGCTGGATCGCAACTGGGTCGGGTAAGTATATGTGTCCCAATGTGTCTAATTTAGGAATGCCTCCGCCTCCACCACATTGTACATAGTCTACCCCTGTTTCACGTTACGAGTTGAGAAGATTGAGAAAAAAATCCAAAAACAGATAAAGAAAATGTTAATTTAGTTACTGCCAACTGCTACTCAATGATGTCCATAGAGAACCGAGCCACGAACTGTACTGCGGCATCGGGCGAACATCAAGCCCTTGAACCATGTATAAAAAAGTAACATCCTGCAGTTAATTCCAGACTTATCCATAAATCACGTCTGTGATATCTTACAGCCTGAGCCTGGATGAGGGACAGGTGAGACCATGGAGAGTCGTATGAGGATGAAGAAGATGCCGCTGCGTGACACGCATTCCCAGGATCTAGTCCCGTGTTAGCCGTTACTATGGTGACTGATCTGGATTCGTCCCAGCAAACTAATTACCAACAAAATTTGAATAAAATGTCAAAAATTCTCGCTATTTTGTACACAGCAACCAGACTAAAGGAAGATGCAGCTCGGGGACTCTCGAAGATGCAAAATGTCAAATTATATTATGCAAATTGCCCTTAGAGAGAATTACATAACAACATGGGGGGGGGGGGATTATTATGTTTTATAAAGTTACTAGGATCTTCACTTATCCCCTAGAGACCGATGAATGGACTTTACTGCAGGATCTGTCATATAACTGCAAGAACTGTACACTGTGAAAGGCTCTATCCGAAAACAGCAAAACAGATATTTGTTTATGTTTCTCTTTTATATTCCTGTACATCGCTGTGTGTATTATCTCTGTACTGTGACATCACTGTGTGTATTATCCCTGTACTGTGACATCACTGTGTGTATTATCCCTGTACTGTGACATCACTGTGTGTATTATCCCTGTACTGTGACATCACTGTGTGTATTATCCCTGTACTGTGACATCACTGTGTGTATTACCCCTGTACTGTGACATCACTGTGTGTATTATCTCTGTACTGTGACATCACTGTGTGTATTATCCCTGTACTGTGACATCACTGTGTGTATTATCCCTGTACTGTGACATCACTGTGTGTATTATCCCTGTACTGTGACATCACTGTGTGTATTACCTCTGTACTGTGACATCACTGTGTGTATTATCCCTGTACTGTGACATCACTGTGTGTATTGTCCCTGTACTGTGACATCACTGTGTGTATTATCCCTGTACTGTGACATCACTGTGTGTATTATCCCTGTACTGTGACATCGCTGTGTGTATGATCCCTGTACTGTGACATCGCTGTGTGTATGATCCCTGTACTGTGACATCACTGTGTGTATTATCCCTGTACTGTGACATCACTGTGTGTATTATCCCTGTACTGTGACATCACTGTGTGTATTATCTCTGTACTGTGACATCACTGTGTGTATTATCCCTGTAATGTGACATCACTGTGTGTATTATCCTGTACTGTGACATCGCTGTGTGTATTATCTCTGTACTGTGACATCACTGTGTGTATTATCCCTGTACTGTGACATCACTGTGTGTATTATCTCTGTACTGTGACATCACTGTGTGTATTATCTCTGTACTGTGACATCAACGTGTGTATTACCCCTGTACTGTGACATCGCTGTGTGTATTATCCCTGTACTGTGACATCACTGTGTGTATTATCTCTGTACTGTGACATCACTGTGTGTATTACCCCTGTACTGTGACATCGCTGTGTGTATTATCCCTGTACTGTGACATCGCTGTGTGTATGATCCCTGTACTGTGACATCACTGTGTGTATTATCCCTGTACTGTGACGTCACTGTGTGTATTATCCCTGTACTGTGACATCGCTGTGTGTATTACCCCTGTACTGTGACATCACTGTGTGTATTATCCCTGTACTGTGACATCGCTGTGTGTATTATCCCTGTACTGTGACATCGCTGTGTGTATTATCCCTGTACTGTGACATCGCTGTGTGTATTATCCCTGTACTGTGACATCACTGTGTGTATTATCCTGTACTGTGACATCACTGTGTGTATTATCCCTGTACTGTGACATCGCTGTGTGTATTATCCCTGTACTGTGACATCACTGTGTGTATTATCCCTGTACTGTGACATCACTGTGTGTATTATCTCTGTACTGTGACATCACTGTGTGTATTATCCCTGTACTGTGACATCACTGTGTGTATTATCCCTGTACTGTGACATCACTGTGTGTATTATCCCTGTACTGTGACATCACTGTGTGTACTATCCCTGTACTGTGACATCACTGTGTGTATTATCCCTGTACTGTGACATCACTGTGTGTATTATCCCTGTACTGTGACATCACTGTGTGTATTATCCTTGTACTGTGACATCGCTGTGTGTATTATCTCTGTACTGTGACATTACTGTGTGTATTATCCCTGTACTGTGACATCACTGTGTGTATTATCCCTGTACTGTGACATCGCTGTGTGTATTATCTCTGTACTGTGACATCACTGTGTGTATTATCCCTGTACTTTGACATCGCTGAGTGTATTATCCCTGTACTGTGACATCACTGTGTGTATTATCCCTGTACTGTGACATCACTGTGTGTATTATCCCTGTACTGTGACATCACTGTGTGTATTATCCCTGTACTGTGACATCACTGTGTGTATTATCCCTGTACTGTGACATCACTGTGTGTATTATCCCTGTACTGTGACATCACTGTGTGTATTATCCCTGTACTGTGACATCACTGTGTGTATTATCCCTGTACTGTGTACACTAAATGTTCCTTTTTTATGTCCCTCCCGTCCCAGTGGTTGATGCTATAATGCGGGGGGGGGGGGGGGGGGGGGGGTAGTTCAGAGGTCACAGGTGACAGGTTATTTCCACCTCTTATTGACATGGAATATTGTAATGTCATAACTTACACATTAGATAATTATAGAACACACACAGCGATTGCATGGTGTTACACAGATGTAGGGGATTATCCATCCACCAGAGGAAGTATTACCGTATATGACATTCACATTTCTGCGAGTGATAGGGTTAATTAAAAAAAAAATGTCAGTAGTGAAAGGGAAAGTCAGGGATCCCAGCATTGTGGCTCCCGTCTTCACTGGTCTGCAAGATGTGTGTAGCACATGCACAGCCAATGCATATTCACTTCAATATCAGAGTGCAGTACCAGACATAACCAATGGTCCGTGGTGGCGCTGTTCATGGCATACGGCAGCTGTGGTATTCCAGGGCTTTTAAGGTTTTCCAATTTTTGTTTTGAATCACTCCCCCATTTCCTCGCACATATCAGATCATTTCTAGAAAAAAAAACTGTAGTGATTTACCTCTCCCTGTGTTATCAGCGCTGCAGAATACAACTCCCATAAAGCCTTGCAAAACAGTATAGAAGAGCTTGTGACACTCGTCTCCTGTGTGTTTTGGCTTGTGGTCTGTACAGTAGCAGTACAGCACTCCCCTGTAGCTGCAGGAGGCGTCCATCCCCTCCCCCCACACCACCACCAGCGCTATCTCTGTGCAGGTCATGGCAGCTCTGGGCTTTCTCCCTGCCGCGTCGTATCATAGGACATAATAGGAACAGGTACATGACAGTCCAGCCTCGCCCCACTAGAGACAGACAACATGGATGGACTAAGGGTGAAGACACACATGGCGTTTTTAGGCCGTTTTTAGTTAGTGCGTTTTCAGATCGTTAAAAAACGCATGCGTTTTTGACCAGTTTGAATTAAGATAATTGCTCAAACCTGTCAAAAACGCATGCGTTTTCAACGATCTGAAAACGCACTGACTAAAAACGGCCCAAAAACGGCCTAAAGACGCCATGTGTGTCTACGCAAAACACCGGCGGCTCGTTCCCGATCGCAGGCGTTTCCATAGAAACGCCGATGCGATCGGGCCGAGGCCCGCCCCCGTGGGCGCGACTTTGTCTGCGTTTGCGTTTGCAAGCGCAGACAAAGCGCCCTGTGTGGCGCCGGCCTAAGGGTGGCGGCACACGTGGCATTTTGAACCCATTTTCAGTCCATTTTTAGTCATGCGTTTTCAGTCTGTTAAAAAAAGCATGCGGTTTTTTGGAAACACATCCGGTTTTATCTGGTTTCCCAATTATCTTAATTAAAAACAGACAAAAACTGATGTGTTAAAAAAAAAGAAACCGTGTGCATTTTTTAACTGACTAAAAACAGCCCTCTGGGCGCGTTCACACGTTGCATTTTGTCCCGTGTTTTCATTGCATCTGAAATGCTTTACAACAGCGGAGGAGAGGGGATTTGCCTAATTACATTACTGTTAACGTTTCCGTTTACAAAACGCATCATAAACGCAATGTTAACCCACATGATAACAATGTGTTAACACATGCGTTTACATTGCGTTAACAAATGTAAACAGTAATGTAATTGGGCAAACCACCTCTCCTCAGCTGTTGTAATGCGTTTCAAATGCAATGAAAACAAAGGCAAAACGCAACGTGTGAACGCGCCCTAATAGATTCCTCTCCCAGGCTTCATAGTAAATAGCACAGAATAAGCTTAGGGCCAACTCTCCGCATCCTAAACGCCATATGTTCACAGCCGGCTACGAAGCTTAATTATTCATCTACACGGTTGTCACATCTCTGGCAGGATCCACATGATGTATAATCACAAATGTCACACTACAGGCATTAGCAGCTCCATGAGAGACGCCTCCCTTGGGTCATATTCACATTGTTGCCTAAATAGCAGCAGAAGACGTTAAAGGGATTTGTGTTATGCACAATGCTGATCCGTTACAATCTGTTGTTGGGAAGGTTCTGCCCATTAATGAAGGTCTTCACTCACTTCTGGTGAAAGAAAAGACTGTGGGGGTCATTTACTAAGGGCCCGATTCGCGTTTTCCCTATGTGTTACCCGAATATTTCCGATTTGCGCCGATTTCCCCTGAATTGCCCCGGTATTTTGGCGCACCCGATCGGATTGTGGCACATCGGCACTGGCATGCACGCGACGGAAATCGGGTGGCGTGGCCGAGCAAAAACCCAACGGATTTGGAAAAACCACCGCATTTAAAACAATAAAAGTGTCGCTTGGGGAGCGCTTACCTTCACTTGGTCCGGCCCGGTGAACTCCAGAGCGTTCAGATGCTTTTCAGCGCAGCAGCGCCACCTGGTGGACGTCGGAGGAACTACCTTGATGAATCCCGGCCGGACCCGAATCCACCGCAGAGAACGCGCCGCTGGATCGCGAACGGACCGGGTATGTAAATCTGCCCCTTTGTGTTTATTTGAGCAAAAAATAAATAAATAAACAAACAAAACTAAATGTAACAAAAACTAAACTGCTGATAATTCAGGGGTCAAGCAGCTCCCCTGTGGTCAGCCCGGACCCTCTGCACTAGAGCCCCTCTATATACACACAGGTGTCATTAAATCCCCAACTACTCCCAGACTCCCAGAGTCTTAAAGGGATACATCTTCGGGTTGCAACTTTCATAACAAACATCACACATAAGATACATTTCTCACATAAATAATGTATAAAGTATCACAATAGACACTGGTGTCTCCCGTATAAAATAAAGAGGAGCTTACAATCTACACAAGTAACCGAACCATAAGAAATATAATGACATATAACACACACAGCATGACTGCAGCTCTGCATCACGTGGCAGTAATCAGGCGCAGGCTATATACCCCCAGCACACCCTCTGCTCAGGTTTTGCACCCAGGTAAAGCTGGGTGGTGTTTGTCTGATGAAATAATAGTGGACAGAGACAAATGGTTGCTGGCAGCAGCAGGAGAAAAGCAGAGAAAGTACAAGCACCAAATAGTTCACTAGTCGCCCCTCAGCAGGGACTCACAGGAGGAAAGTTTTCTATTGAAGGGAATTCCAATCAAAAAGTGATCACAGAGATCGCTATAACATGCTGCCTGCAGATAGGACACAATGTACAATCTGCTCAGCTCCTCCTGCTCTATAACATGCTGCCTACAGATAGGACACAATGTACAATCTGCTCAGCTCCTCCTGCTCTACAACATGCTGCCTACAGATAGGACACAATGTACAATCTGCTCAGCTCCTCCTGCTCTACAACATGCTGCCTACAGATAGGACACTATGTACAATCTGCTCAGCTCCTCCTGCTCTATAACATGCTGCCTGCAGATAGGACACAATGTACAATCTGCTCAGCTCCTCCTGCTCTACAACATGCTGCCTACAGATAGGACACTATGTACAATCTGCTCAGCTCCTCCTGCTCTATAACATGCTGCCTGCAGACAGGACACTATGTACAATCTGCTCAGCCCCTCCTGCTCTATAACATGCTGCCTGCAGATAGGACACTATGTATAATATGGTCAGCTACTCCTGCTCTATAACATGCTGCCTGCAGATAGGACTCAATTATCTGCTCAGCTTCTCCTGCTCTATAACGTGCTGACTACAGTTAGGACACTGTACAATGTTTATGTTTAGTTTCTTCTGCTCTATAACATGCTGCCTGCAGATAGGACACTATGTACAATCTGCTCGGCACCTTCTGCTCTATAACATGCTGCCTGGAGATAGGACACTATGTACAAGCTGCTCAGCTACTCCTGCTCTATAACATGCTGCCTGCAGATAGGACACTATGTACAATCTGCTCAGCTCTTCCTGCTCTATAACATGCTGCCTGCAGATAGGACACTATGTACAATCTGCTCAGCTCCTCCTGCTCTATAACATGCTGCCTGCAGATAGGACACTATGTACAATCTGCTCAGCTCCTCCTGCTCTATAACATGCTGCCTGCAGATAGGACACTATGTACAATCTGCTCAGCTCCTCCTGCTCTATAACATTCTTCCTGCAGATAGGACACTATGTGCAATCTGTTCACCTCCTCCTGCTCTATAACATTCTTCCTGCAGATAGGACACTATGTACAATCTGTTCACCTCCTCCTGCTCTATAACATGCTGCCTGCAGATAGGACACTATGTACAATCTACTCTGCTCCTACTGCTCTATAACATGATGCCTGCAGATAGGACACTGTGTACAATCATCTCAGCTCCTCCTGCTCTATAACATGCTGCCTGCAGATAGGACACTATGTACAATCTGCTCTGCTCCTCCTGCTCTATAACATGCTGCCTGCAGATAGGATACTATGGACAATCTGCTCAGCTCCTCCTGCTCTATAACATGCTGTCTGCAGATAGGACACTATGTACAATCTGCTCAGCTCCTCCTGCTCTATAACATGCTGCCTGCATATAGGGCACTATGTACAATCTGCTCAGCTCTTCCTGCTCTATAACATGCTGTCTGCAGATAGGACACTATGTACAATCTGCTCAGCTCCTCCTGCTCTATAACATCCTGCCTGTAGATAGGACACTATGTACAATCTGTTCACCTCCTCCTGCTCTATAACATGCTGCCTGCAGATAGGACACTATGTACAATCTGTTCACCTCCTCCTGCTCTATATAAAGCCAGGGACATTACTCATAGATCCAGGCACTGTGACACTGGTATCTTCTAAAATAGTTTTTACAAAAATGCTAATAAGCCAGTAGTGCTCTGGCGGCATTGCTCGTAGCTTCACAGGCTGTTACACAGTTCCTCCTCGCTCTTCTCTCTCAGCACTACTCTCCCATCATCGGGCAGCAAAGCCATGACAACGGTGGGTCTGTATAAGACCTAAGGGTGTGTAATTTATCTGTGACAATGGGGGTCATTTACAAAGGGCCCGATTCACGTTTTCCCGACGTGTTACCCGAATATTTCCGATTTGCGCCGCTTGTACATGAATTGCCCCGGGTTTTTGGCGCACGCGATCGGATTGTGGCGCATCGGGGCCGGCATGCGCGCGACAGAAATCGGGGGGGCGTGGCCGAACGAAAACCCGACGTATTCGGAAAAACCGAAAATGTGTCGCTTGGGGAGCGCTCACCCTCACCTTCTATGGGATGGTGCATTCCGGGGCGTTAAGATTATTTTCGGCGCTGCAGCGCCACCTGGTGGACGGCGGAGGAACTACCATCTTAAATCCCAGCCGGACCCGAATCCTGTGCAGAGAACGCGCCGCTGGATCGCGAATGGGCCGGGTAAGTAAATGTGCCCCAATATGTGAGTGGCACATTGTAACAGATGATGTGTAAAATCCCCATACCATAGGGGTCTTTAATAATAGTGAAAAAAAAAAAAAAGAAAAAAACCTAAAAGTTCATATCCCCCCTTTCCCTAAATCTGATATAAAAACAAACCGTAAAAAAAATCGTAAACATGTTCAATCTCACTGTGACCCAAAATGTCTGATCTATCAAAATATAACTATTATTCCCAGAATAACAGAAAATAGCCCCCAAATGTCCAAAATGCCACTTATTCTCTTTAGCAACATAAATTTTATTATAAGTGATTAAAAGGTTGTACAGGAAAGAAAGCGTCAGCTCATCCTGCAAAAAAATGACTCTTCCCACAGCTCCGTGCTCCAGAGTATGAAAAAGTTATTAGCGTCAGAAGTCGGCGAAACAAAGGAATTTTGTATTTTTTTTTTTTGCACAGAAGGTTTTAATTTTTACATGTATTAAATCACAATGAAACCTCTATAAATACAGTTTCCCTGTGATTCTTCCGTCCTAAAGAAAGAAAAGAGACGCGTCATTTGGGGAGCACAGGGGAAGATGTGAAAACCAAGCCTAGGCGGAAACCATGAGCAGCTCAGTGGTTAGCACTTCTGCCTTGCAGTCCTGAGGACCTGGGTTCAAGTCCCATCCAGGTCAACATCTGCAAAGAATCTAGAAAAAAAAAACCCTGCACAGTTCTCTCAATGGAAACTTAAAACTTTACAGATTTTTGGAGGGAGTGAAAAATGGAAATGCAAAAAAATACCCGAAAAACTGCTGTAAAGGGGTTAAGTCTGACCTCATAGTCTAGTAATAGGAATAATGGAGCCCTAGTGCTTGTGTTGTGTCCTGGTCTGTGTTAGAATTCTGCCGGTCCTATAGGTGACACTATGTGACGGCGCCGGAGGATAATGAGGGGACGCGGCTCTGCAGGTGTGAGGACAGATGGCGCTGCCGGCAGCCAGGAGGGACGCGGAGCTGAGCGCCATATTGCATGAAGCAGGTGCAGCCCGTTCCCCCCAGGATTGGGCTGTGAGATAATGCGACTCGGCTCCATAATGAATCACTTTCAGGCGCATTATGATAAGACCGGAGCGAATGACATAAACCCGACACAATGCGCTAATTATGTGTTATTTATCTGACAATCTATTTAGTAATCCGTGAAATAGACACATTAATAGAGCGCTGCTCCGGCTAATTACATGTGACCGGGCGCGTTATATCCACATTCTCTAGAATTTACCCGAAAATAATACAATCTAGTAAATTTTATTAAAAATGGAGGAAAGGAGATTTAAGAGAACCTGTTCCCCCTTCTTATATGTCCCCCCTTCTTATATGTCCCTCCTGTTATGTGTCCTCCCTTCTTATATGTCCCCCCTTCTTATATGTCCCCCCTGTTATGTGTCCTCCCTTCTTATATGTCCCCCCTGTTATGTGTCCTCCCTTCTTATATGTCCCCCCTTCTTATATGTCCCCCCTGTTATGTGTCCCCCCTTCTTATATGTCCCCCCTGTTATGTGTCCTCCCTTCTTATATGTCCTCCCTGTTATGTGTCCTCCCTTCTTATATGTCCCCCCTTCTTATATGTCCCCCCTGTTATGTGTCCTCCCTTCTTATATGTCCCCCCTGTTATGTGTCCTCCCTTCTTATATGTCCTCCCTTCTTATATGTCCCCCCTGTTATGTGTCCTCCCTTCTTATATGTCCCCCCTGTTATGTGTCCTCCCTTCTTATATGTCCCCCTTTCTTATGTGTCCCCCCTTCATATATGCCCCCCTTCATATATGCCCCCCCTTCTTATATGTCCTCCCTTCTTATATGTCCTCCCTTCTTATATGTCCCCCCTTCTTATATGTCCCCCCTGTTATGTGTCCTCCCTTCTTATATGTCCTCCCTTCTTATATGCCCCCCCTTCATATATGCTCCCCCTTCTTATATGTGCTCCCTTCTTATATGTCCTCCCTTCTTATATGTCCCCCCTTCTTATATGTCCTCCCTTCTTATATGTCCTCCCTTCATATATGCCCCCCCTTCATATATGTCCCCCCTTCTTATGTGTCCTCCCTTCTTATATGTCCTCCCATCTTATATGTCCTACCTTCTTATGTGTCCCCCCTTCTTATATGTCCCCCCTTCATATATGTCCCCCCTTCATATATGCTCCCCCTTCATATATGTCCTCCCTTCTTATATGTCCCCCCTGTTATGTGTCCTCCCTTCTTATATGTCCCCCCTGTTATGTGTCCTCCCTTCTTATATGTCCCCCTTTCTTATGTGTCCCCCCTTCATATATGCCCCCCTTCATATATGCCCCCCCTTCTTATATGTCCTCCCTTCTTATATGTCCTCCCTTCTTATATGTCCCCCCTTCTTATATGTCCCCCCTGTTATGTGTCCTCCCTTCTTATATGTCCTCCCTTCTTATATGCCCCCCCTTCATATATGCTCCCCCTTCTTATATGTGCTCCCTTCTTATATGTCCTCCCTTCTTATATGTCCCCCCTTCTTATATGTCCTCCCTTCTTATATGTCCTCCCTTCATATATGCCCCCCCTTCATATATGTCCCCCCTTCTTATGTGTCCTCCCTTCTTATATGTCCTCCCATCTTATATGTCCTACCTTCTTATGTGTCCCCCCTTCTTATATGTCCCCCCTTCATATATGTCCCCCCTTCATATATGCTCCCCCTTCATATATGTCCTCCCTTCTTATGTGTCCTCCCTTCTTATGTGTCCTCCCTTCTTATATGTCCTCCCTTCTTATGGGTCCCCCCTTCATATATGTCCTCCCTTCTTATATGTCCCCCCTTCATATATGTCCTCCTTCATATATGTCCTCCCTTCTTATATGTCCCCCCATCTTATGTGTCCCCCCTTCTTCTATGTCCCCCCTCACATATATGTTCTCCCTTCTTATATGTCCTCCCTTCTTATATGTCCCCCCTTCATATATGTCCTCCCTTCTTATATGTCCCCCCTTCATATATGCCCCCCTTCATATATGTCCCCCCTTCATATATGTCCTCCCTTCTTATATGTCCCCCCTTCTTATATGTCCTCCCTTCTTATATGTCCCCCCTTCTTATATGTCCTCCCTTCTTATGCGTCCCCCCTTCTTATATGCCCCCCCTTCATATATGTCCTCCCTTCTTATGCGTCCCCCCTTCTTATATGTCCTCCCTTCTTATATGTCCCCCCATCTTATGTGTCCCCCCTTCATATATGTCCCCCCTTCATATATGTCCTCCCTTCTTATATGTCCCCCCTTCTTATATGTCCCCACATTTTATGTGTCCCCCCTTCTTCTATGTCCCCCCTTCATATATGTCCTCCCTTCTTATATGCCCCCCTTCATATATGTCCTCCCTTCTTACATGTCCCCCCTTCATATATGTCACCCCTTCATATATGTCCCCCCTTCATATATGTCCCCCCTTCTTATGTGTCCCCCCTGCTTATATGTCCCCCCTTCACATATGTCCCCCCTTCATATATGTCCACCCTTCTAATATGTCCTCCCTTCTTATGTGTCACCCCTTCTTATATGTCCTCCCTACTTATATGTCCCCCCTTCTTATATGTCCCCCTTCTTATGTGTCCCCCCTTCTTATATGTCCCCCCTTCATATATGTCCTCCCTTCTTATATGTCACCCCTTCATATATGTCCCCCTTCATATATGTCCTCCCTTCTTATATGTCCCCCCTTCATATATGTCCCCCCTTCATATATGTCCCCCTTCATATATGTCCTCCCTTCTTATATGTCCCCCCTTCTTATATGTCCCCCCTTCATATATGTCCTCCCTTCTTATATGTCCCCCCTTCATATATGTCCCCCCTTCATATATGTCCCCCCTTCATATATGCCCCCCTTCGTATATCTCCTCCCTTCTTATATGTCCCCCCTTCTTAAATGTCCCCCCTTCTTATGTGTCCTCCCTTCTTATACGTTCCCCCTTCTTATATGCCCCCCCTTCTTATGTGTCCTCCCTTCTTATATGTCCTCCCTCCTTATATGTCCTCCCTTCTTATATGTCCCCCATCTTATGTGTCCCCCCTTCTTCTATGTCCCCCCTTCATATATGTCCTCCCTTCTTATATGTCCCCCCTTCATATATGTCCTCCTTTCTTATATGTCCCCCCTTCATATATGCCCCCCCTTCATATATGTCCCCCCTTCATTTATGTCCTCCCTTCTTATGTGTCCTCCCTTCTTATGTGTCCTCCCTTCTTATATGTCCTCCCTTCTTATATGTCCCCCTTCTTATATGTCCCCCCTTCTTATATGTCCTCCCTTCTTATATGTCCTCCCTTCTTATGTGTCCCCCCTTCTTATGGGTCCCCCCTTCATATATGTCCTCCCTTCTTATATGTCCCCCCTTCATATATGTCTTCCTTCATATATGTCCTCCCTTCTTATATGTCCCCCCTTCATATATGTCCCCCTTCATATATGTCACCCCTTCAAATATGTCCCCCCTTCATATATGTCCTCCCTTCTTATATGTCCCCCCTTCTTATGTGTCCCCCCTTCTTCTATGTCCCCCCTTCATATATGTCCTCCCTTCTTATATGTCCCCCTTTCATATATGTCCTCCCTTCTTATATGTCCCCCGTTCTTATATGTCACTCCTTCACATATGCCCCCCTTCATATATGTCCCCACTTCTTATGTGTCCTCCCTTCTTATATGTCCTCCCTTCTTATGCGTCCCCCCTTCTTATATGTCACTCCTTCACATATGCCCCCCTTCATATATGTCTCCACTTCTTATGTGTCCTCCCTTCTTATATGTCCTCCCTTCTTATATGTCCCCCCATCTTATATGCCCCTCCTTCATATATGTCCTCCCTTCTTATGCGTCCCCTTTTCTTATATGTCACTCCTTCACATATGCCCCCCTTCATATATGTCCCCACTTCTTATGTGTCCTCCCTTCTTATATGCCCCCCCTTCATATATGTCCTCCCTTCTTATGCGTCCCCCCTTCTTATATGTCCTCCCTTCTTATATGTCCCCCCCTTCTTATGTGTCCCCCCTTCATATATGTCCCCCATTCATATATGCCCCCCCTTCATATATGTCCTCCCTTCTTATGCGTCCCCCCTTCTTATATGTCCTCCCTTCTTATATGTCCCCCCATCTTATGTGTCCCCCCTTCATATATGTCCCCCCTTCATATATGTCCCCCCTTCTTATATGTCCTCCCTTCTTATATGTCCCCCCTTCTTATATGTCCCCCCATTTTATGTGTCCCCCCTTCTTCTATGTCCCCCCTTCATATATGTCCTCCCTTCTTATATGCCCCCCTTCATATATGTCCTCCCTTCTTATATGTCCCCCCTTCATATATGTCACCCCTTCATATATGTCCCCCCTTCATATATGTCCTCCCTTCTTATATGTCCCCCCTTCTTATGTGTCCCCCCTGCTTATATGTCCCCCCTTCACATATGTCCCCCCTTCATATATGTCCTCCCTTCTAATATGTCCTCCCTTCTTATGTGTCACCCCTTCTTAAATGTCCTCCCTTCTTATATGTCCCCCCTTCTTATATGTCCCCCCTTCTTATGTGTCCCCCCTTCTTATATGTCCCCCCTTCATATATGTCCTCCCTTCTTATATGTCCCCCCTTCATATATGTCCCCCTTCATATATGTCCTCCCTTCTTATATGTCCCCCCTTCATATATGTCCCCCCTTCATATATGCCCCCCCTTCATATATGTCCCCCTTCATATATGTCCTCCCTTCTTATATGTCCCCCTCTCTTATATGTCCCCCCTTCATATATGTCCTCCCTTCTTATATGTCCCCCCTTCATATATGTCCCCCCTTCATATATGTCCCCCCTTCATATATGTCCCCCTTCGTATATCTCCTCCCTTCTTATATGTCCCCCCTTCTTATATGTCCCCCCTTCTTATGTGTCCTCCCTTCTTATACGTTCCCCCTTCTTATATGTCCCCCCTTCTTATGTGTCCTCCCTTCTTATATGTCCTCCCTCCTTATATGTCCTCCCTTCTTATATGTCCCCCCATCTTATGTGTCCCCCCTTCTTCTATGTCCCCCCTTCATATATGTCCTCCCTTCTTATATGTCCCCCCTTCATATATGCCCCCCCTTCATATATGTCCCCCCTTCATTTATGTCCTCCCTTCTTATGTGTCCTTCCTTCTTATGTGTCCTCCCTTCTTATATGTCCTCCCTTCTTATGTGTCCCCCCTTCTTATATGTCCCCCCTTCTTATATGTCCTCCCTTCTTATATGTCCTCCCTTCTTATGTCTCCCCCCTTCTTATGGGTCCCCCCTTCATATATGTCCTCCCTTCTTATACATCCCCCTTTCAAATATGTCCTCCTTCATATATGTTTTCCCTTCTTATATGTCCCCCCTTAATATATGTCCCCCTTCATATATGTCCTCCCTTCTTATATGTCCTCCCTTCTTATATGTCCCCCCTTCTTATATGTCCCCCCATCTTATGTGTCCCCCCTTTTTCTATGTCCCCCCTTCATATATGTCCTCCCTTCTTATATGTCCCCCCTTCATAAATGTCCTCCCTTCTTATATTTCCCCCCTTCATGTATGTCACCCCTTCTTATGTGTCCTCCCTTCTTATATTTCCCCCCTTCATGTATGTCACCCCTTCTTATGTGTCCCCCCTTCTTATATGTCCCCCCTTCATATATGTCCCCCCTTCATATATGTCCTCCCTTCTAATATGTCCTCCCTTCTTATGTGTCCCCCCTTCTTATATGTCCCCCCTTCTTATATGTCCTCCCTTCTTATTTATCCTCCCTTCTTATATGTCTTCCCTTCTTATATGTCCCACCTTCTTATATGTCCCCCTTCTTATGTGTCCCCCTTCTTATGCGTCCTCCCTTCTTATATGTCCTCCCTTCTCATGTGTCCTCCCTTCTTATGTGTCCTCCCTTCTTATATGTCCCCCTTCTTATGTGTCCCCCTTCTTATGCGTCCTCCCTTCTTATATGTCCACACTTCTCATGTGTCCTCCCTTCTTATGTGTCCCCCCTTCATATATGTCCTCCCTTCTTATTTATCCTCCCTTCTTATATGTCTTCCCTTCTTATATGTCCCACCTTCTTATATGTCCCCCTTCTTATGTGTCCCCCTTCTTATGCGTCCTCCCTTCTTATATGTCCTCCCTTCTCATGTGTCCTCCCTTCTTATGTGTCCTCCCTTCTTATATGTCCCCCTTCTTATGTGTCCCCCTTCTTATGCGTCCTCCCTTCTTATATGTCCACACTTCTAATGTGTCCTCCCTTCTTATATGTCCCCCCTTCTTATTTGTCCCCCCTTCTTATGTGTCCCCCCTTCTTATGTGTCCACACTTCTTATATGTCCTCCCTTCTTATATTTCCTCCCTTCTTATGTGCCCCCCCTTCTTATATGTCCTCCCTTCTTATATGCCTCCCCTTCTTATATGTCCCCCTTCTTATATGTCCCCTTTCTTATGTGTCCTCCTTTCTTATGTGTCCCCCCTTTATATATGTCCCCCCTTCTTATGTGTCCACCCTTCTTATATGTCCTCCCTTCTTATATTTCCTCCCTTCTTATGTGCCCCCCCTTCTTATATGTCCTCCCTTCTTATATGCCTCCCCTTCTTATATGTCCCCCTTCTTATATGTCCCCTTTCTTATGTGTCCTCCTTTCTTATGTGTCCCCCCTTTATATATGTCCCCCCTTCTTATGTGTCCACCCTTCTTATATGTCCTCCCTTCTTATATTTCCTCCCTTCTTATGTGTCCCCCCTTCTTATATGTCCTCCCTTCTTCTATGTCCCCCCTTTTATGTGTCCCTCCCTTCTTATATAACCTCCCTCTTTATATGTCCTCTCTTCTTATGTGTCCTCCCTTCTTATATTTCCCCTCTTCTTATATGTCCTCCCTTCTTATATGTCCCCCCTTCATATATGTCCCCCCATCATATATGTCCTCCCTTCTTATATGTCCCCCCTTCTTATATGTCCCCTTTTTATATATGTCCTCCCTTCTTATGTGTCTCCCCTTCTTATATGTCCTCCCTTCTTATATGTCCCCCCTTCTTATATGTCCCCCCTTCATATATGTCCTCCCTTCTTATGTGTCCCCCCTTCTTATATTTTCTCCCTTCTTATATGTCATCCCTTCTTATGTCTCCCCTTCTTATATGTCCCCCTTCTTATGTGTCCTCCCTTCTTATATGTCCCCCCTTATATATATGTCCTCCCTTCTTATATGTCCCCCCTTCATATATGTTCTCTCTTCTTATGTGTCTCCCCTTCTTATATGTCCCCCCTTCTTATATGTCCTCCCTTCTTATATGTCCTCCCTTCTTATATGTCTCCACTTCTTATATGTCCCCCTTCTTATGTGTCCCCCCTTCTTATATGTCCCCCCTTCTTATGTGTCCTCCCTTCTTATGTGTCCCCCCTTCATATATGTCCCCCCTTCTTATGTGTCCTCCCTTCGTATATGCACCCCCTTCTTATGTGTCCCCCCTTCTTATAGGTCCCCTTTCTTATGTTTCCCCCGTTCTTATATGTCCTCCCTTCTTATGTGCCCCCCCTTCTTATATGTCCCCCTTCTTATGTGTCCTCCCTTCATATATGTCCCCCCATCATATATGTCCTCCCTTCTTATATGTCCCCCCTTCTTATATGTCCCCTTTTTATATATGTCCTCCCTTCTTATGTGTCTCCCCTTCTTATATGTCCTCCCTTCTTATATGTCCCCCCTTCTTATATGTCCCCCCTTCATATATGTCCTCCCTTCTTATGTGTCCCCCCTTCTTATATTTTCTCCCTTCTTATATGTCCTCCCTTCTTATGTCTCCCCTTCTTATATGTCCCCCTTCTTATGTGTCCTCCCTTCTTATATGTCCCCCCTTATATATATGTCCTCCCTTCTTATATGTCCCCCCTTCATATATGTTCTCTCTTCTTATGTGTCTCCCCTTCTTATATGTCCCCCCTTCTTATATGTCCTCCCTTCTTATATGTCCTCCCTTCTTATATGTCTCCACTTCTTATATGTCCCCCTTCTTATGTGTCCCCCCTTCTTATATGTCCCCCCTTCTTATGTGTCCTCCCTTCTTATGTGTCCCCCCCTTCATATATGTCCCCCCTTCTTATGTGTCCTCCCTTCGTATATGCACCCCCTTCTTATGTGTCCCCCCTTCTTATAGGTCCCCTTTCTTATGTTTCCCCCGTTCTTATATGTCCTCCCTTCTTATGTGCCCCCCCTTCTTATATGTCCCCCTTCTTATGTGTCCTCCCTTCTTATATGTCCCCCTTCTTATGTGTCCTCCCTTCTTATATGTCCCCCCTTCTTATGTGTCCCCCCTTCTTATGTGTCCCCCCTTCCTATATGTTCTCCCTTCTTATATTTCCTCCCTTCTTATATGTCCCCCCTTCTTATATGTCCTCCCTTCTTCTATGTCCCCCCTTCTTATGTGTCCCTCCCTTCTTATATGTCGTCCCCTTCTTCTATGTCCCCCCTTCTTATGTGTCCCTCCCTTCTTCTATGTCCCCCCTTCTTATGTGTCCCTCCCTTCTTATATGTCCTCCCTTCTTCTATGTCCTCCCTTCTTATGTATCTTCCCTTATTATATGCCCCCCCTTTTTATATGTCCTCCCTTCTTATATGTCCTCCCTCCTTATATGTCCTCCCTTCTTATATGCCCCCCCTTCTTATGTGTCTTCCCTTATTATATGCCCCCCCCTTCCTATATGCCCCCCTTTTTATATGTCCTCCCTTTTTATATGTCCTCCCTTCTTATATGCCCCCCCTTCTTATGTGTCACTCCCTTCTTATGTGTCTTCCCTTATTATATGCCCCCCCTTCCTATATGCCCCCCCTTTTTATATGTCCTCCCTTCTTATATATCCTCCCTTCTTATATGTCTTCCCTTCTTATATGTCCCCCCTTCTTATATGTCCTCCCTTCTTATATGTCCTCCCTTCTTATATGTCCCCCCTTCCTATATGTCCTCCCTCCTTAAATGTCCTCCCTTCTTATGTGTCCCCCCTTCTTATATGTCCGGTGAGAAATTCCCTAGGCCATGGCGTCTCTCTTGAGTTACAGACCTTTAACCACTCAGATGTCATCATCAGATGAGGTCATAGCATCTGAGAGGTTTGTGTTGTAATGAATAGTGTAAGAGTTTATGGAATGGGCAATCTACACACGTAACACATATACTTACCCGGCCGACGGAGTACACCCGAAGTGCATTGTCCGACGATCATGGATTGTGCCGCGATTCGCTAAGATCGTGCACCCGATATCCTGCATCTGTCGCTTCCCCACTCAGGTCCGCCGGAGTTCACCATCTTCTTCCTGAACATGTGACACAATTTGAATATTAAACTCCGCCCTCCCTTTGCCCACCCCGCTCTCTGCCTTGACAAGTGGCGTATGGGTCGGAGAGACACAAAAGCTATTGGGGAGTTGGAGATTCATGTGTTTTAACACTGAAGGAGAAGACATAATGAATCTCCCCTATAATAGTATCTGGTGGTCTTCTCCAAGAGGTGGTCTTCTGGAATGTTCTTGCTATATACATATAGATATATAAATGTTCCACAACTTTCTTTTGTTTAGTCTGTGATTGATGGACGTTGGGATTGAAGTCGGATCATGCATTTCCCATATTGGATTTAAAGCTTAGACATCACATGCCTGATGCTGATGATGAATCTGGAGGAGAATTCCAAAGTCCAGCTGGGATTAGTCTGTGCAGCATTATTTTATATTGTTATCACTGTCTACATATTTGTCCTGTCACCACGTATCTAGAAGTTTACATTTCCATTAGTTTAACGCAAAGAAGCAATCAATAAGGTTCAGGAACACAACCCAGGGGTGTCTGATTGCGGTGGGTGTGGAAGGTTGGAGCTGGCCAAGAGCTTTGGCAGGACGGCGTGTCCCCCCCCCCCCCCTGTGTAGTAGGAGCCCTTGGCCTGTAATACCACCCCCCCCTGTGTGGTGCGAGCCCTTGGCCTGTAATACCACCTCCCCCCCCGGGTGGTGCGAGCCCTTGGCCTGTAATACCACCCCCCCCCCCGGGTGGTGGGAGCCCTTGGCCTGTAATACCACCCCCCCCTGTGTGGTGCGAGCCCTTGGCCTGTAATACCCCCCCCCCCCCGTGTGGTGCGAGCCCTTGGCCTGTAATATTAGGCTGTCGCCCCCTCAGCTCCTCATGACAGCTCATCCAGTTAATTCCGAGAGACGGCAGCCAGATGGGAATGGTTACCCTTGGCAAAAAAAGAGCTGCGCTCCGGGGATCAGAGAATGGTGAGCGCGGGGAGAGGTTTGATGAAACTTTTTATTTTACAGAAAAAATTGCAAATGCAAAATGAACAAAGTTCGGATCAGAGACAAGAAAGGAAATAATAAAAGAAAGCGAGAAACTAGTAATGTTTTTTTTGGGTTGTGAAAATCCCTGAACTGAAAATTCATTACTAGACGTGAGCAGCGGGTTGGATGGTCAATGTGGCCATTTTGAATCTCATGGAAAAAAAATCGGCAAAATCACCTTCTTGACTTGACTTTAAATCCAAAATCATCAAAGACATTGCTTTGCCAAGTTAAAGGAGTATTCTGATCTTAAGGCGGTCTCCATATGGAGAACTCTTAGTTCCTGACCCTAGTCAAAAGCCTCTCACTAAGCCAAACCAGTTCCCTACACTGTTCTGATGAGACCCAATCAGGTCAAAACAGCGCTGTCTGCTTCCTCTGGAATAGATAGACTGGTTTGGTTTTGCATCATGTCATTAGGCTTCCTGAAGGTCATGCTTGATGTTAAGGGAGCTGCCTTACAAGAGGCGTGGTTTTCCTTATCCCATCCTGGAAAACTTATTTGCATATTTTCTCAGTATTCCAATCTTAGACATTTATGTCATGTCAACTGGACATAACCCAACTCTAAGACCCCAAATATATCTCCAGACCTTGTCCAACCTGTTGAAAAGATGACTACCCTATAAGCATCCATGGGACGGTGTTGGGAATTGCTGTAAATTATTCTGTGCTAAGGGTGGAGTTCCGAGGTGGAACCTTTATCCATCAGACATTTATGGCATCGCAGAAGCCTGGACAGTAACTAAATCTTACTTTTTCCGTAATTAAACAGAATTTGAAACTGAATTTTCTTATTTATTAGTGACACTCACCACCCGGCATGGAGGGGAATGGCTCCAACATATCATAAAGAGGTAACATTTATCCTACAGTATCTCCCCTAGGATGTTGCCTTAGAAAAGGTTGACTGTTGGATGTTGCCATAGAAAACCAGGACCATTACCAGAGATAGAACACTGGTGACCTTGTAGCAGCTAATACTAGATCCTTGTTCAGAGTTTTAAGCGTGGGAACTAATGTGAACACCTTGGAGTAGTCATTCCAGTAATGGGACAATGGGGCTCATTTACTTACCCCGTCCTCTCCAACGAGGATTCGGGTCTTCCCAGGGATTCACTAAGGTTGTGCGCCCGATGTCCACCAGGTGTCGCTGTTGCGCCAAGGTCCGCCGGAGTTCACCAACCTATTCCTGGTGCATGTAAGTTCGTGTCAAGCAACACATTTTTTTTTTTTAAATAGCACGATTTTTCCGAATCTGTCGGGTTTTCCAATGGCCACGGCCCCTTTTTTTGTCGCATGCAAGCCAGCACCGATGCAACACAATCCGATCGTGTGTGCCAAAAACCCAGGGGGAATTCGCCGCAAAAATTTCGGAAAACCCGGCGGAAAAACGCGATTCGGATCCTTAGTAAATGTGCCCCAATGTGCGTTCTCTTCCACTGTCCTACATTTGTCTACTAAGCAAAATTTCTGCTAAGTCAACATCCAAGCAGTAGGACAGGGCACCTTTCACTGGCCATATGGTGCATCGCAAAGAGAGCACATAGAGGGCCAACTGTTCTGTAATTTAGATACAAGATCTCTACACAAATAGATGAAGATGTAGAGTCCTGAACTGAGACCTTGGCCGCGTACGGCAGAAAGCCTTGGGGATCCACAAATAGTTAGAACATAAAAAATATATTCAAAAAACTAGAGACCGTAAGAAAAGGATGAAAGGTAACTTCACTAAAAGATGATACCTTTACATCTCTGAACGGCTCTCACATGTATATTCAGTCAAGATCGGTCACATCCACACTGCTCCGGCATCTTAAGAAGACACTTGAAGACGCGCTCTTCTACTGTAAAGGAGAGTCTCTCTTTTTAGATCAAAGTCCAGACCCTTCGCACTATAAAGCAGCGGTCATGAAATATGGAGGAGATCACACCAGTCGGACCAGACGCGACTTCATAAAGAGGTCATGAACACGCCACCGAGTCTACACGCGGAAAAGTCTCATCATACATGGCAAATGTTCTATTCCGAAGTCCTGAAATCATTTAAATATCAGACTTATTTATAGTGAGTGCATTATAGATATCCGGACGGGGGGAATCTGGTGGTGGGTCAAGGTCTAGGTATGAACAAGGACTGGTGGTTTAGTGGCCAACGTTTCCTTAGATATGACTATCGGGGGCTGCACTTATACTTACTCGGACCTTTGCTAGGCATATAGTGACACCGGAGCATGTCCCTCAGATTATGTGAGCATGTGGCTGACCTACCGCGCATGCGCAGTAAAAATAAGTTCTAGTCATAAGCAAGGACTGGTGGTTTGGTGTCCATCATTTTTTCTAGATAACACTGTCTGGAGCTCACTCATACTTACCTGGTCCTCTGCTAGTTGCACCTGGTGAAACCGGGGCATGTCCCCAGATTACGTGCGCATGCGCCATACCTACAGTGCATGCACAGTAAAAATAAGGTCTAGTTCCCCAGCTTCACCCAAGCACCACCCAAGTGCCAGGAGCACCAGAGGTGGGTCCCAAATTACCCTGACAGGTTCCCTTTTTGTACTTCTACTCTGTCAACATCAGAGGTGAAAGAGATTTAATAATATAACGAGCTGTAGCCCCGGCCTCTCTCTCATTCTGTCTGTCTCTTTCTATCAATCTCTGTATTATTCTTTCTCTTTATCTCTGTCTCTCTCTATGTCGCTTTCTGTCTTTTTGTTTATCTGCTTCTCTCTGTGTGACTCTGTCTGTTTCTCTGTCTGTATCTGACTGTCTCTTTCTGTTTGTCTCTCTATCTCTGTCTATCCGTATCTGTCACTATAGTACCTCATTGCCTGTAGTAGCCAATCACAGCTCAGAGCTCATATTAATGATCTGTGGCAGAACAGCAACCTATCACGGCTCAGCTTCCAACTGCCACAGCAGCAGAAACAGACAATGGCTCCTGTATATGGTGGGTAATAAGTGGATTTTGGAAAGTGAAGGGTGAAAATTTCATCTCAAAATACTGTCTATGACATTCCCTGAGTCACAGAGCGCGGCTGTGCAAAATTTGGTGATTGTAAATGTGATGGTACAGATTCCTTTAGTGGACATACATACACACACACAAACACACATACATATACACACATACACATACATACACACATACATACACACATACACATACATACACACATACATATACACACATACACATACATACACACATACATATACACACATACACATACATACACACATACATACACACATACATACACACATACACACATACATACATATACACACATACACATACATACACACATACATACACACATACACATACATACACACATACATATACACACATACATATACACACATACACATACATACACACATACACACATTCATATAAACACATACACATACATACACACATACATAAACACACATACATACACACATACATATACACACATACACATACATACACACATTCATATAAACACATACACATACATACACACATACATATACACACATACACATACATACACACACATACACACACACACATACATATACACACATACACATACATACACACATTCATATACACACATACACATACATACACACATTCATATATACACATACATATACACACATACACATACATACACACATACATATACACACATACACATACATACACACATATACACACATACACATACATACATATACACACATACACATACATATACACACATACACATACATACACACATACATAAATATACACACACAAATACACACACATACATAAATATACACACATACACACACATACATAAATATACACACATACACATACATACATAAATATACACACATACACACACATACATAAATATACACACATACACACACATACATAAATATACACACATACACACACATACATATACACACATACACATACATACATACTCATACATATACCCACATACATACATACATACACACACATATGCAACACCCTCGCCGATGCAAGGCAGAGGAGTGGTTGCGAATACGTCCCACCATGTAGCTTGCAGCCTGTGTAGGGTCTAGTCAGCCCCACAGCATGTCACTACATCACACTACATAGTCCTTATAGGACACAGGGGAACATTGCAGTGGTAGATCCTGCCTGGTAAGGCAGGAGTTAAGTGTTTTGTGTGATGTAAGATGTGTCATCCAATCACATGTGTTTCACTCTGTTTCTGTGAGCTGAGATGTAACTGGAGGAGTAGCCACCACCTGACCAGTGGGAGTAACAAAACCCCTGGCCAGGAATGTTCTAGAGCTCAGTTCCAGTCAGACCAGAGGGTCTGCAGGACACTAGTGGAGAGCAGTCAGACCTAGGAGTCTGCAGAAGCAGACTGGAGTTACTCCAGTACAGACTCTGTACAGCTAGCATACCAGACCAGAGCAGGAAGAGCCTAGCCCCTGCCTAAAGAGTGAAACTAATAGCTAGTATAGTGAGGAAAGGGGTTTCATCCTACCATTAAGGGTGATCCCTGAAGCAACCCAGGACAAGCTGAAGCATGCCCTCTGCATCCAGGCTGGCGCTCTACATCCTGTGGCTCCCTCCAACTGCATCTCAGCACTCCACTACATACCTCCCAACCGTCCCGTTTTTGACGTGACAGTCCCGTTTTTTTGGCTCTGTACACGCGTCACGGGCGGTTGGGAGAATGTCACGGCTTCCCCCCCTCTCCCCGCCTCCTCCTGGCCCCGTAGATAAGAGCTGCAGAGCAGCGGAAGCATCGGAGCCAGGAGGAGGCGGGACCAGCCCCTGCTACCTCCTCACATGATGAAGTCATGTGAGACGATAGCTCCGCCCCCGGCTGGCCCCGCCCCCTCCGCAAGTCAAGTCGGAGCCCGGGAGAAGACTTAATGACTGGAACCAGGAGAGGTAAGAACCTGAGGGGACAGGGGGCCACAGGAAGAGGGGGCCAGGAGGAGGATACAGGACAGGGAGAGCTGGAGGACACAGGTGAAGGCTGCAGGGCACTGTTGAAGGCTGCTGGGGGACAGGAGGAGGCTACTGGGGGACAGGAGGAGGCTACTGGGGAACAGAAGGAGGCTACTGGGGGACAGTGAAGGCTACTGGGGGACAGGAGGAGGCTACTGGGGGACAGGAGGAGGCTATTGGGGGACAGGAGGAGGCTACTGGGGGACAGGAGAAGGCTACTGGGGGACAGGAGGAGGCTACTGGGGGACAGTGAAGGCTACTGGGGGACAGGAGGAGGCTACTGGGGGACAGGAGGAGGCTATTGGGGGACAGGAGGAGGCTACTGGGGGACAGGAGGAGGCTACTGGGGGACAGTGAAGGCTGCTGGGGGACAGGAGGAGGCTACTGGGGGACAGTGAAGGCTGCTGGTGGACAGGAGGAGGCTGCTGGGGGACAGGAGGAGGCTATTGGGGGACAGGAGGAGGCTGCAGGGCACTGTTGAAGGCTGCTGGGGGACGGGAGGAGGCTACTGGGGGACAGGAGGAGGCTACTGGGGGACAGGAGGAGGCTACTGGGGGACAGGAGGAGGCTATTGGGGTACAGGAGGAGGCTACTGGGGGACAGGAGGAGGCTACTGGGGGACAGGAGGAGGCTACTGGGGGACAGGAGGAGGCTACTGGGGGACAGGAGGAGGCTATTGGGGGACAGGAGGAGGCTACTGGGGGACAGGAGGAGGCTACTGGGGGACAGTGAAGGCTACTGGGGGACAGGAGGAGGCTACTGGGGGACAGGAGGAGGCTACTGGGGGACAGGAGGAGGCTACTGAGGGACAGGAGGAGGCTACTGGGGGACAGGAGGAGGCTACTGGGGGACAGTGAAGGCTACTGGGGGACAGGAGGAGGCTACTGGGGGACAGGAGGAGGCTACTGGGGGACAGGAGGAGGCTATTGGGGGACAGGAGGAGGCTACTGGGGGACAGGAGGAGGCTACTGGGGGACAGTGAAGGCTACTGGGGGACAGGAGGAGGCTACTGGGGGACAGGAGGAGGCTACTGGGGGACAGCAGGAGGCTACTGGGGGACAGTAGGAGGCTACTGGGGGACAGGAGGAGGCTACTGGGGGACAGTGAAGGCTGCTGGGGAACAGGAGGAGGCTACTGGGGGACAGGAGGAGGCTACTGGGGGACAGGAGGAGGCTACTGGTGGACAGGAGGAGGCTATTGGGGGACAGGAGGAGGCTTCTGGGGGACAGGAGGAGGCTACTGGGGGACAGGAGGAGGCTACTGAGGGACAGGAGGAGGCTACTGGGGGACAGGAGGAGGCTACTGGGGGACAGTGAAGGCTACTGGGGGACAGGAGGAGGCTACTGGGGGACAGGAGGAGGCTACTGGGGGACAGGAGGAGGCTATTGGGGGACAGGAGGAGGCTACTGGGGGACAGGAGGAGGCTACTGGGGGACAGGAGGAGGCTACTGGGGGACAGGAGGAGGCTACTGGGGGACAGTGAAGGCTACTGGGGGACAGGAGGAGGCTACTGGGGGACAGGAGGAGGCTACTGGGGGACAGGAGGAGGCTACTGAGGGACAGGAGGAGGCTACTGGGGGACAGGAGGAGGCTACTGGGGGACAGTGAAGGCTACTGGGGGACAGGAGGAGGCTACTGGGGGACAGGAGGAGGCTACTGGGGGACAGGAGGAGGCTATTGGGGGACAGGAGGAGGCTACTGGGGGACAGGAGGAGGCTACTGGGGGACAGTGAAGGCTACTGGGGGACAGGAGGAGGCTACTGGGGGACAGGAGGAGGCTACTGGGGGACAGCAGGAGGCTACTGGGGGACAGTAGGAGGCTACTGGGGGACAGGAGGAGGCTACTGGGGGACAGTGAAGGCTGCTGGGGAACAGGAGGAGGCTACTGGGGGACAGGAGGAGGCTACTGGTGGACAGGAGGAGGCTATTGGGGGACAGGAGGAGGCTTCTGGGGGACAGGAGGAGGCTTCTGGGGGACAGGAGGAGGCTACTGGTGGACAGTGAAGGCTACTGGGGGACAGGAGGAGGCTACTGGGGGACAGGAGGAGGCTACTGGGGGACAGTGAAGGCTGCTGGGGGACAGGAGGAGGCTACTGGGGGACAGGAGGAGGCTACTGGGGGACAGGAGGAGGCTACTGGGGGACAGTGAAGGCTACTGGGGGACAGGAGGAGGCTACTGGGGGACAGTGAAGGCTGCTGGGGGACAGGAGGAGGCTACTGGGGGACAGGAGGAGGCTGCTGGGGGACAGGAGGAGGCTACTGGGGGACAGGTGAAGGCTGCAGGGCACTTTTGAAGGCTGCTGGGGGACAGGAGGAGGCTACTGGGGGACAGGAGGAGGCTGCTGGGGGACAGGAGGAGGCTATTTGGGGACAGGAGGAGGCTACTGGGGGACAGGAGGAGGCTGCTGGGGGACAGGAGGAGGCTACTGGGGGACAGTGAAGGCTGCTGGGGGACAGGAGGAGGCTGCTGGGGGACAGTGAAGGCTGCTGGGGGACAGGAGGAGGCTGCTGGGGACAGGAGGAGGCTGCTGGGGGACAGGAGGAGGCTAATGGGGGGACAGGTGAAGGCTGCTGGGGGACACCGGAGGAGGCTGCTGGAGGACACCGGAAGAGGCTGGAGGACAGGAGCTGCAGGAGGAGGATGGAGGCCACAGGAGGAGGATGGAGGCCACAGGAGGAGGATGGAGGTCACAGGAGGAGGATGGAGGTCACAGGAGGAGGATGGTGGACATGAGCTACAGAAGGAGGATGGTGGACATGAGCTACAGAAGGAGGATGGAGGACATGAGCTACAGAAGGAGGATGGAGGACATGAGCTACAGAAGGAGGATGGAGAACAGGGAGATACAGGAGGTGCAGGAGCTACAAGAGGAAGCTGAAGGCCACAGGAGGAGGATGGAGGACAGGAGCTACAGAAGGAGGATGGAGGACAGGAGGAGGCTGGAGGACAAGAGGCCACAGGAGGAGGATGGAGGACAGGAGGAGGATGGAGGACAGGAGCTACAGAAGGAGGATGGAGGACAGGAGGAGGCTGGAGGACAAGAGGCCACAGGAGGAGGATGGAGGACAGGGGGGCACAGGAGGAGGATGGAGGACAGTAGGCTACAGGAGGAGGAGGGAGGAAAGGACACTACAGGAGGAGTATGGAGGGCAGGTGGAGGCTAGAGGACAGTGGGCTACAGGAGGAGGAGGATGGAGGACAGGAGGAGGATAGAGAACAGGAGGATACAGGAGGAGGATAGAAGACAGGAGGAGGATAGAGGACAGGAGGAGGATGGAGGACAGGAGGAGGATGGAGGACAGGAGGAGGATAGAAGACAGGAGGAGGATAGAGGACAGGAGGAGGATGGAGAACAGGAGGAGGATGGAGGACAGGAGGAGGATGGAGGACAGGAGGAGGATGGAGGACAGGAGGATACAGGATGAGGATAGAGGACAGGAGGAGGATACAGGAGGAGGATGGAGGACAGGCGGATACAGGAGGAGGATGGAGGACAGGCGGATACAGGAGGAGAATGGAGGACAGGAGGAGGATGGAGGATACTGGAGAAGGATGGAGGACAGGAGGATACGGGAGGAGGATGGAGGATACTGGAGAAGGATGGAGGACAGGAGGAGGATGGAGGATACTGGATACAGATGGAGGATAGGAGGATACAGGAGGAGGATGGAGGACAGGAGGAGGATGGAGGATACTGGAGAAGGATGGAGGAAAGGAGGCCACAGGAGGAGGATACTGGAGAAGGATGGAGGACAGGAGGATACAGGAGGAGGATGGAGGACACTGGAGAAGGATGGAGGACAGGAGGCCACAGGAGGAGGATGGAGGACACTGGAGAAGGATGGAGGACAGGAGGATACAGCAGGAGGATGGAGGACACTGGAGAAGGATGGAGGACAGGAGGCCACAGGAGGAGGATGGAGGAAAGGAGGCCACAGGAGGAGGATGGAGGCCACAGGAGGAGGATGGAGGAAAGGAGGCCACAGGAGGAGGATGGAGGAAAGGAGGCCACAGAATGAGGAGGATAGAGAACTGGGACCACACCATGTGAGGAGGGGTGGGGGTAGGAGTACAGATAGGATTATGTATAAATTTGGGAGATTAAATAAAAGTGGAAAACCAAATATAAAGGGAGGATAAAATTAAAGAGGTGTTTTATATGTTGCAGAGTTGCATTAAGTGTAATTATACGGGTCCACGGGGGGTGGGGGGCAAAGTAAGGGGCATTGTTCTATGTGGGGACCATCAAGGTCACTATTATACTATGCTTGTGGGTGTGGCAATGGGTGTGGTTTAGAAAAAGGGGAGGGTCTTTTTGTCCCTCTTTCTCTCGCCCAAAAGTTGGGAGGTATGCCACTACTCTGTTCAAGGCACGTTGCTGCGGTTCCTGTCGGTTCCAATAAAGAACTGTAAGTTGTTTTTGTTCAACCTCTGCCTCCGTCTGGTCCCTGCTACTCCGGCTGCCACCATCACAGGCACCCTGTCCACCACACAGAGACTTATACTCTAGACACCAAAGGGTTGCCCCAGGGAGATCCGCTATAGCAGCCTCTCCCTCATCATTTCTTGCCAACACCACCCTGCTGGAGACCTGCCAGGCTGTAGGACAGCCCTCCGGTTCCCCCGTACCACATACATACATATATACACCCACCCACATACATACATACACCCACATACATACACCCACATACACACACTCACATACATACACACATACATACATACACATACATACACACATTCATATACACACATACATACATATACCCACATACATACATATACACATACATATACACACATACACATACATATACACATACATATACACACATACACATACATACACACATTCATATATACATATACACACATACACATACATATACACACATACACACATTCATATACACACATACATACATATACACACATACACATACATATACACACATACACATATTCATATATACACATACATATACACACATACACACACATATACACACATACACATATTCATATATACACATACATATACACACATACACACATTCATATACACACATACATACATATACACACATACACATACATATACACACATACACATATTCATATATACACATACATATACACACATACACACACATATACACACATTCATATTCACACATACATACATATTCACACATACACATACATACATACACATACATACACAAACGCACATAAACACTCAGCTTTATATATTAGATTCTGCGCAGATTATGCTGCTGCTCTGATACTGTACATAGGTTGGGACACATATATAACATGTGTGAGTGTATGTTGTTGGGCAGGTGTCTCAGTCGGGGGTGATATTGTACTGAATATATCTGCCAGTACAGAGGGAGGTTTATGAAGTTTTCATGCTTTATGCTAATTAGCTTCTTGGTGCACAAGGGGAGGGGCAGTGTCTGTTGATCAGTTTTGTACCAGCCCAAAGTAGTAATGGATCTTCTGATGGGCCCTGGCTCTAGCCCAATAATGATCCCTAGAGGACCAGGAGAAAACACCCCAATTTGGAGACAAATAAGGTCTATTTCCTCAGGATTGGTGGAGGGTGGACCCAGGCTCGGACTGGGGCGGCGGAGGACCGGAGCATCCTCCGGTGGGCCCCAGCAGCTGTCTCTATGGCAGGGGGCTCTGCCCGATAGGAGTTCTAGCAAAAGTATGCGGTGCGGCTGTCACTGGCCGCTCGTGCACCATTGCCTGATGGATCTTTATCAATGGCATCGGCATCTACAGATCACAGTGCGACGCGGCTGGGACACTTTCCTGGCGCACATCGCACTTTGACCCAGGATGCGCGGCCGCTAAATGATGACATCACACGGCCGCGCATCCTGTCCCCTGCAGGAGAATCAAGTCCTCTCAGAAACTCACCTCTCAGGTGAGCAGAAGACGCAGGGGCCTAAACAGAGGACAGCGGGGCCCCGAATGTATTACATTTTTACCACAATTCGCGGCATAAATGTAATAATACAGGGGAAGCAGGAGGACCTGTGATGATGTCATTGTCACATGACCCTCCGGCTTCTCCTCTATACAAACTCCTGAGGAACAGGTTGCTAACAGTGAGGTGAGGGGAACTAGAACAGGGGGGCAGCAGGGGGACTAGAACTATGGGGAGAGGGGAACTAAAACAGGGGGGCAGCAGGGGGACTAGAACTATGGGGAGAGGGGAACTAAAACAGGGGGGCAGCAGGGGGACTAGAACTATGGGGAGAGGGGAACTAAAACAGGGGGGCAGCAGGGGGGACTAGAACTATGGGGAGAGGGGAACTAAAACAGGGAGGCAGCAGGGGGGACTAGAACTATGGGGAGAGGGGAACTAAAACAGGGGGGCAGCAGGGGGAACTAGAACTATGGGGAGAGGGGAACTAAAACAGGGGGGCAGCAGGGGGAACTAGAACTATGGGGAGAGGGGAACTAAAACAGGGGGGCAGCAGGGGGGACTACAACTATGGGGAGAGGAGAACTAAAACAGGGGGGCAGCAGGGGGGACAACAACTATGGGGAGAGGAGAACTAAAACAGGGGGGCAGCAGGGGGGACTAGAACTATGGGGAGAGGGGAACTAAAACAGGGGGGCAGCAGGGGGGACAACAACTATGGGGAGAGGAGAACTAAAACAGGGGGGCAGCAGGGGGGACAACAACTATGGGGAGAGGAGAACTAAAACAGGGGGGCAGCAGGGGGGACAACAACTATGGGGAGAGGAGAACTAAAACAGGGGGGCAGCAGGGGGGACAACAACTATGGGGAGAGGAGAACTAAAACAGGGGGGCAGCAGGGGGGACAACAACTATGGGGAGAAGAGAACTAAAACAGGGGGGCAGCAGGGGGGACAACAACTATGGGGAGAGGGGAACTAAAACAGGGGGGCAGCAGGGGGGACAACAACTATGGGGAGAGGGGAACTAAAACAGGGGGGCAGCAGGGGGGACTACAACTATGGGGAGAGGAGAACTAAAACAGGGGGGCAGCAGGGGGGACAACAACTATGGGGAGAGGAGAACTAAAACAGGGGGGCAGCAGGGGGGACAACAACTATGGGGAGAGGAGAACTAAAACAGGGGGGCAGCAGGGGGGACAACAACTATGGGGAGAGGGGAACTAAAACAGGGGGGCAGCAGGGGGGACAACAACTATGGGGAGAGGAGAACTAAAACAGGGGGGCAGCAGGGGGGACAACAACTATGGGGAGAGGGGAACTAAAACAGGGGGGCAGCAGGGGGGACAACAACTATGGGGAGAGGGGAACTAAAACAGGGGGGCAGCAGGGGGGACTAGAACTATGGGGAGAGGGGAACTAAAACAGGGAGGCAGCAGGGGGGACTAGAACTATGGGGAGAGGGGAACTAAAACAGGGGGGCAGCAGGGGGAACTAGAACTATGGGGAGAGGGGAACTAAAACAGGGGGGCAGCAGGGGGAACTAGAACTATGGGGAGAGGGGAACTAAAACAGGGGGGCAGCAGGGGGGACTACAACTATGGGGAGAGGAGAACTAAAACAGGGGGGCAGCAGGGGGGACAACAACTATGGGGAGAGGAGAACTAAAACAGGGGGGCAGCAGGGGGGACTAGAACTATGGGGAGAGGGGAACTAAAACAGGGGGGCAGCAGGGGGGACAACAACTATGGGGAGAGGAGAACTAAAACAGGGGGGCAGCAGGGGGGACAACAACTATGGGGAGAGGAGAACTAAAACAGGGGGGCAGCAGGGGGGACAACAACTATGGGGAGAGGAGAACTAAAACAGGGGGGCAGCAGGGGGGACAACAACTATGGGGAGAGGAGAACTAAAACAGGGGGGCAGCAGGGGGGACAACAACTATGGGGAGAAGAGAACTAAAACAGGGGGGCAGCAGGGGGGACAACAACTATGGGGAGAGGGGAACTAAAACAGGGGGGCAGCAGGGGGGACTACAACTATGGGGAGAGGGGAACTAAAACAGGGGGGCAGCAGGGGGGACTACAACTATGGGGAGAGGAGAACTAAAACAGGGGGGCAGCAGGGGGGACAACAACTATGGGGAGAGGAGAACTAAAACAGGGGGGCAGCAGGGGGGACAACAACTATGGGGAGAGGAGAACTAAAACAGGGGGGCAGCAGGGGGGACAACAACTATGGGGAGAGGGGAACTAAAACAGGGGGGCAGCAGGGGGGACAACAACTATGGAGAGAGGGGAACTAAAACAGGGGGGCAGCAGGGGGGACAACAACTATGGGGAGAGGGGAACTAAAACAGGGGGGCAGCAGGGGGGACAACAACTATGGGGAGAGGAGAACTAAAACAGGGGGGCAGCAGGGGGAACTAGAACTATGGGGAGAGGGGAACTAAAACAGGGGGGCAGCAGCGGGAACTAGAACTATGGGGAGAGGGGAACTAAAACGGGGGCAGCAGGGGGAACTAGAACTATGGGGAGAGGGGAACTAAAACAGGGGGGCAGCAGGGGGAACTAGAACTATGGGGAGAGGGGAACTAAAACAGGGGGGCAGCAGGGGGAACTAGAGCTATGGGGAGAGGGGAACTAGAACAGGGGGGCAGCAGGGGGAACTAGAACTATGGGGAGAGGGTAACTAGAACAGGGGGGCAGCAGGGGGAACTAGAACTATGGGGAGAGGGGAACTAAAACAGGGAGGCAGCAGGGGGGACTGGAACTATGGGGAGAGGGGAACTAAAACAGGGAGGCAGCAGGGGGAACTAGAACTATGGGGAGAGGGGAACTAGAACAGGGGGGCAGCAGGGGGAACTAGAACTATGGGGAGAGGGGAACTAAAACAGGGGGGCAGCAGGGGGAACTAGAACTATGGGGAGAGGGGAACTAAAACAGGGGGGCAGCAGGGGGGACTAGAACTATGGGGAGAGGGGAACTAAAACAGGGAGGCAGCAGGGGGGACTAGAACTATGGGGAGAGGGGAACTAAAACAGGGGGTCAGCAGGGGGAACTAGAACTATGGGGAGAGGGGAACTAAAACAGGGGGGCAGCAGGGGGAACTAGAACTATGGGGAGAGGGGAACTAAAACAGGGGGGCAGCAGGGGGGACTACAACTATGGGGAGAGGAGAACTAAAACAGGGGGGCAGCAGGGGGGACAACAACTATGGGGAGAGGAGAACTAAAACAGGGGGGCAGCAGGGGGGACTAGAACTATGGGGAGAGGGGAACTAAAACAGGGGGGCAGCAGGGGGGACAACAACTATGGGGAGAGGAGAACTAAAACAGGGGGGCAGCAGGGGGGACAACAACTATGGGGAGAGGAGAACTAAAACAGGGGGGCAGCAGGGGGGACAACAACTATGGGGAGAGGAGAACTAAAACAGGGGGGCAGCAGGGGGGACAACAACTATGGGGAGAGGAGAACTAAAACAGGGGGGCAGCAGGGGGGACAACAACTATGGGGAGAAGAGAACTAAAACAGGGGGGCAGCAGGGGGGACAACAACTATGGGGAGAGGGGAACTAAAACAGGGGGGCAGCAGGGGGGACTACAACTATGGGGAGAGGGGAACTAAAACAGGGGGGCAGCAGGGGGGACTACAACTATGGGGAGAGGAGAACTAAAACAGGGGGGCAGCAGGGGGGACAACAACTATGGGGAGAGGAGAACTAAAACAGGGGGGCAGCAGGGGGGACAACAACTATGGGGAGAGGAGAACTAAAACAGGGGGGCAGCAGGGGGGACAACAACTATGGGGAGAGGGGAACTAAAACAGGGGGGCAGCAGGGGGGACAACAACTATGGGGAGAGGAGAACTAAAACAGGGGGGCAGCAGGGGGGACAACAACTATGGGGAGAGGGGAACTAAAACAGGGGGGCAGCAGGGGGGACAACAACTATGGGGAGAGGGGAACTAAAACAGGGGGGCAGCAGGGGGGACAACAACTATGGGGAGAGGAGAACTAAAACAGGGGGGCAGCAGGGGGAACTAGAACTATGGGGAGAGGGGAACTAAAACAGGGGGGCAGCAGCGGGAACTAGAACTATGGGGAGAGGGGAACTAAAACGGGGGCAGCAGGGGGAACTAGAACTATGGGGAGAGGGGAACTAAAACAGGGGGGCAGCAGGGGGAACTAGAACTATGGGGAGAGGGGAACTAAAACAGGGGGGCAGCAGGGGGAACTAGAGCTATGGGGAGAGGGGAACTAAAACAGGGGGGCAGCAGCGGGAACTAGAACTATGGGGAGAGGGGAACTAGAACAGGGGGGCAGCAGGGGGAACTAGAACTATGGGGAGAGGGTAACTAGAACAGGGGGGCAGCAGGGGGAACTAGAACTATGGGGAGAGGGGAACTAAAACAGGGAGGCAGCAGGGGGGACTGGAACTATGGGGAGAGGGGAACTAAAACAGGGAGGCAGCAGGGGGAACTAGAACTATGGGGAGAGGGGAACTAGAACAGGGGGGCAGCAGGGGGAACTGGAACTATGGGGAGAGGGGAACTAAAACAGGGGGGCAGCAGGGGGAACTAGAACTATGGGGAGAGGGGAACTAAAACAGGGGGGCAGCAGGGGGAACTAGAACTATGGGGAGAGGGGAACTAAAACAGGGGGGCAGCAGCGGGAACTAGAACTATGGGGAGAGGGGAACTAGAACAGGGGGGCAGCAGGGGGAACTAGAACTATGGGGAGAGGGGAACTAGAACAGGGGGGCAGCAGGGGGAACTAGAACTATGGGGAGAGGAGAACTAAAACAGGGAGGCAGCAGGGGGGACTGGAACTATGGGGAGAGGGGAACTAAAACAGGGAGGCAGCAGGGGGAACTAGAACTATGGGGAGAGGGGAACTAGAACAGGGGGGCAGCAGGGGGAACTGGAACTATGGGGAGAGGGGAACTAAAACAGGGGGGCAGCAGGGGGAACTAGAACTATGGGGAGAGGGGAACTAAAACAGGGGGGCAGCAGGGGGAACTAGAACTATGGGGAGAGGGGAACTAAAACAGGGGGGCAGCAGGGGGAACTAGAGCTATGGGGAGAGGGGAACTAAAACGGGGGCAGCAGCGGGAACTAGAACTATGGGGAGAGGGGAACTAGAACAGGGGGGCAGCAGGGGGAACTAGAACTATGGGGAGAGGGGAACTAGAACAGGGGGGCAGCAGGGGGAACTAGAACTATGGGGAGAGGGGAACTAAAACAGGGAGGCAGCAGGGGGGACTGGAACTATGGGGAGAGGGGAACTAAAACAGGGAGGCAGCAGGGGGAACTAGAACTATGGGGAGAGGGGAACTAGAACAGGGGGGCAGCAGGGGGAACTGGAACTATGGGGAGAGGGGAACTAAAACAGGGGGGCAGCAGGGGGAACTAGAACTATGGGGAGAGGGGAACTAAAACAGGGAGGCAGCAGGGGGAACTAGAACTATGGGGAGAGGGGAACTAAAACAGGGGGGCAGCAGGGGGAACTAGAACTATGGGGAGAGGGGAACTAGAACAGGGGGGCAGCAGGGGGAACTAGAACTATGGGGAGAGGGGAACTAGAACAGGGGGGCAGCAGGGGGAACTGGAACTATGGGGAGAGGGGAACTAAAACAGGGGGGCAGCAGGGGGAACTAGAACTATGGGGAGAGGGGAACTAAAACAGGGAGGCAGCAGGGGGAACTAGAACTATGGGGAGAGGGGAACTAAAACAGGGGGGCAGCAGGGGGAACTAGAACTATGGGGAGAGGAGAACTAAAACAGGGGGGCAGCAGGGGGAACTAGAGCTATGGGGAGAGGAGAACTAAAACAGGGGGTAAGCAGGGGGAACTAGAACTAGGGGGAGAGGGGAACTAAAACAGGGGGGCAGCAGGGGGGACTAGAGCTATGGGGAGAGGGGAACTAAAACAGGGCGGCAGCAGGGGGAACTAGAACAATGGGGAGAGGGGAACTAAAACAGGGGGGCAGCAGGGGGGACTAGAACTAGGGGGAGAGGGGAACTAAAACAGGGGGGCAGCAGGGGGGACTAGAACTATGGGGAGAGGGGAACTAAAACAGGGGGGCAGCAGGGGGGACTAGAACTATGGGGAGAGAGGAACTAAAACAGGGGGGCAGCAGGGGGAACTAGAACTATGGGGAGAGGGGAACTAAAACAGGGGGGAAGCAGGGGGAACTAGAACTATGGGGAGAGGGGAACTAAAACAGGGAGGCAGCAGGGGGAACTAGAAATATGGGGAGAGGGGAACTAAAACAGGGGGGCAGCAGGGGGAACTAGAACTATGGGGAGAGGAGAACTAAAACAGGGGGTCAGCAGGGGGAACTAGAGCTATGGGGAGAGGGGAACTAAAACAGGGGGGCAGCAGGGGGGACTAGAACTATGGGGAGAGGGGAACTAAAACAGGGCGGCAGCAGGGGGAACTAGAATAATGGGGAGAGGGGAACTAAAACAGGGGGGCAGCAGGGGGGACTAGAACTAGGGGGAGAGGGGAACTAAAACTGGGGGGCAGCAGGGGGGACTAGAACTATGGGGAGAGGGGAACTAAAACAGGGGGGCAGCAGGGGGGACTAGAACTATGGGGAGAGGGGAACTAAAACAGGGCGGCAGCAGGGGGGACTAGAACTATGGGGAGAGGGGAACTAAAACAGGGGGGCAGCAGGGGGAACTAGAACTATGGGGAGAGGAGAACTAAAACAGGGGGGCAGCAGGGGGAACTAGAGCTATGGGGAGAGGAGAACTAAAACAGGGGGGAAGCAGGGGGAACTAGAACTAGGGGGAGAGGGGAACTAAAACAGGGGGGCAGCAGGGGGGACTAGAGCTATGGGGAGAGGGGAACTAAAACAGGGCGGCAGCAGGGGGAACTAGAACAATGGGGAGAGGGGAACTAAAACAGGGGGGCAGCAGGGGGGACTAGAACTAGGGGGAGAGGGGAACTAAAACAGGGGGGCAGCAGGGGGGACTAGAACTATGGGGAGAGGGGAACTAAAACAGGGGGGCAGCAGGGGGGACTAGAACTATGGGGAGAGAGGAACTAAAACAGGGGGGCAGCAGGGGGAACTAGAACTATGGGGAGACGGGAACTAAAACAGGGGGGAAGCAGGGGAAACTAGAACTATGGGGAGAGGGGAACTAAAACAGGGAGGCAGCAGGGGGAACTAGAAATATGGGGAGAGGGGAACTAAAACAGGGGGGCAGCAGGGGGAACTAGAACTATGGGGAGAGGAGAACTAAAACAGGGGGTCAGCAGGGGGAACTAGAGCTATGGGGAGAGGGGAACTAAAACAGGGGGGCAGCAGGGGGGACTAGAACTATGGGGAGAGGGGAACTAAAACAGGGCGGCAGCAGGGGGAACTAGAATAATGGGGAGAGGGGAACTAAAACAGGGGGGCAGCAGGGGGGACTAGAACTAGGGGGAGAGGGGAACTAAAACTGGGGGGCAGCAGGGGGGACTAGAACTATGGGGAGAGGGGAACTAAAACAGGGGGGCAGCAGGGGGGACTAGAACTATGGGGAGAGGGGAACTAAAACAGGGCGGCAGCAGGGGGGACTAGAACTATGGGGAGAGGGGAACTAAAACAGGGGGGCAGCAAGGGGAACTAGAACTATGGGGAGAGGGGAACTAAAACAGGGGGGCAGCAGGGGGGACTAGAACTAGGGGGAGAGGGGAACTAAAACAGGGGGGCAGCAGGGGGGACTAGAACTATGGGGAGAGGGGAACTAAAACAGGGGGGCAGCAGGGGGGACTAGAACTATGGGGAGAGGGGAACTAAAACAGGGCGGCAGCAGGGGGAACTAGAACAATGGGGAGAGGGGAACTAAAACAGGGGGGCAGCAGGGGGGACTAGAACTAGGGGGAGAGGGGAACTAAAACACGGGGGCAGCAGGGGGGACTAGAACTATGGGGAGAGGGGAACTAAAACAGGGGGGCAGCAGGGGGGACTAGAATTATGGGGAGAGGGGAACTAAAACAGGGCGGCAGCAGGGGGAACTAGAACAATGGGGAGAGGGGAACTAAAACAGAGGGGCAGCAGGGGGAACTAGAACTATGGGGAGAGGGGAACTAAAACAGGGGGGCAGCAGGGGGGACTAGAACTATGGGGAGAGGGGAACTAAAACAGGGGGGCAGCAGGGGGAACTAGAACTATGGGGAGAGGGGAACTAAAACAGGGGGGCAGCAGGGGGAACTAGAACTATGGGGAGAGGGGAACTAAAACAGGGGGGCAGCAGGGGGGACTAGAACTATGGGGAGAGGGGAACTAAAACAGGGGGGCAGCAGGGGGGACTAGAACTATGGGGAGAGGGGAACTAAAACAGGGGGGCAGCAGGGGGAACTAGAACTATGGGGAGAGGGGAACTAAAACAGGGGGGCAGCAGGGGGGACTAGAACTATGGGGAGAGGGGAACTAAAACAGGGGGGCAGCAGGGGGAACTAGAACTATGGGGAGAGGGGAACTAAAACAGGGGGGCAGCAGGGGGAACTAGAACTATGGGGAGAGGGGAACTAAAACAGGGGGGCAGCAGGGGGGACTAGAACTATGGGGAGAGGGGAACTAAAACAGGGGGGCAGCAGGGGGGACTAGAACTATGGGGAGAGGGGAACTAAAACAGGGGGGCAGCAGGGGGGACTAGAACTATGGGGAGAGGGGAACTAAAACAGGGGGGCAGCAGGGGGAACTAGAACTATGGGGAGAGGAGAACTAAAACAGGGGGGCAGCAGGGGGAACTAGAACTATGGGGAGAGGGGAACTAAAACAGGGAGGCAGCAGGGGGAACTAGAACTATGGGGAGAGGGGAACTAAAACAGGGGGGCAGCAGCGGGAACTAGAACTATGGGGAGAGGGGAACTAAAACAGGGGGGCAGCAGGGGGAACTAGAACTATGGGGAGAGGGGAACTAAAACAGAGGGGCAGCAGGGGGAACTAGAACTATGGGGAGAGGGGAACTAAAACAGGGAGGCAGCAGGGGGAACTAGAACTATGGGGAGAGGGGAACTAAAACAGGGGGGCAGCAGGGGGAACTAGAACTATGGGGAGAGGAGAACTAAAACAGGGGGGCAGCAGGGGGAACTAGAACTATGGGGAGAGGGGAACTAAAACAGGGGGGCAGCAGGGGGAACTAGAACTATGGGGAGAGGGGAACTAAAACAGGGAGGCAGCAGGGGGAACTAGAACTATGGGGAGAGGGGAACTAAAACAGGGGGGCAGCAGGGGGAACTGGAACTATGGGGAGAGGAGAACTAAAACAGGGGGGCAGCAGGGGGAACTAGAACTATGGGGAGAGGGGAACTAAAACAGGGAGGCAGCAGGGGGAACTAGAACTATGGGGAGAGGGGAACTAAAACAGGGGGGCAGCAGGGGGAACTAGAACTATGGGGAGAGGGGAACTAAAACAGGGAGGCAGCAGGGGGAACTAGAACTATAGGGAGAGGGGAACTAAAACAGGGGGGCAGCAGGGGGAACTAGAACTATGGGGAGAGGGGAACTAAAACAGGGGGGCAGCAGGGGGAACTAGAACTATGGGGAGAGGGGAACTAGAACAGGGGGGCAGCAGGGGGAACTAGAACTAGGGGGAGAGGGGAACTAAAACAGGGGGGCAGCAGGGGGAACTAGAACTATGGGGAGAGGAGAACTAAAACAGGGGGTCAGCAGGGGGAACTAGAACTATGGGGAGAGGGGAACTAAAACAGGGAGGCAGCAGGGGGAAATAGAACTATGGGGAGAGGGGAACTAAAACAGGGAGGCAGCAGGGGGAACTAGAACTATGGGGAGAGGGGAACTAAAACAGGGGGGCAGCAGGGGGAACTAGAACTAGGGGGAGAGGGGAACTAAAACAGGGGGGCAGCAGGGGGGACTAGAACTATGGGGAGAGGAGAACTAAAACAGGGGGGCAGCAGGGGGGACTAGAACTATGGGGAGAGGAGAACTAAAACAGGGGGGCAGCAGGGGGAACTAGAACTGTGGGGAGAGGAGAACTAAAACAGGGGGGCAGCAGGGGGAACTAGAGCTATGGGGAGAGGGGAACTAAAACAGGGGGGCAGCAGCGGGAACTAGAACTATGGGGAGAGGGGAACTAGAACAGGGGGGCAGCAGGGGGAACTAGAACTATGGGGAGAGGGTAACTAGAACAGGGGGGCAGCAGGGGGAACTAGAACTATGGGGAGAGGGGAACTAAAACAGGGAGGCAGCAGGGGGGACTGGAACTATGGGGAGAGGGGAACTAAAACAGGGAGGCAGCAGGGGGGACTGGAACTATGGGGAGAGGGGAACTAAAACAGGGAGGCAGCAGGGGGAACTAGAACTATGGGGAGAGGGGAACTAGAACAGGGGGGCAGCAGGGGGAACTGGAACTATGGGGAGAGGGGAACTAAAACAGGGGGGCAGCAGGGGGAACTAGAACTATGGGGAGAGGGGAACTAAAACAGGGGGGCAGCAGGGGGAACTAGAACTATGGGGAGAGGGGAACTAAAACAGGGGGGCAGCAGCGGGAACTAGAACTATGGGGAGAGGGGAACTAGAACAGGGGGGCAGCAGGGGGAACTAGAACTATGGGGAGAGGGGAACTAGAACAGGGGGGCAGCAGGGGGAACTAGAACTATGGGGAGAGGGGAACTAAAACAGGGAGGCAGCAGGGGGGACTGGAACTATGGGGAGAGGGGAACTAAAACAGGGAGGCAGCAGGGGGAACTAGAACTATGGGGAGAGGGGAACTAGAACAGGGGGGCAGCAGGGGGAACTGGAACTATGGGGAGAGGGGAACTAAAACAGGGGGGCAGCAGGGGGAACTAGAACTATGGGGAGAGGGGAACTAAAACAGGGGGGCAGCAGGGGGAACTAGAACTATGGGGAGAGGGGAACTAAAACAGGGGGGCAGCAGGGGGAACTAGAGCTATGGGGAGAGGGGAACTAAAACGGGGGCAGCAGCGGGAACTAGAACTATGGGGAGAGGGGAACTAGAACAGGGGGGCAGCAGGGGGAACTAGAACTATGGGGAGAGGGGAACTAGAACAGGGGGGCAGCAGGGGGAACTAGAACTATGGGGAGAGGGGAACTAAAACAGGGAGGCAGCAGGGGGGACTGGAACTATGGGGAGAGGGGAACTAAAACAGGGAGGCAGCAGGGGGAACTAGAACTATGGGGAGAGGGGAACTAGAACAGGGGGGCAGCAGGGGGAACTGGAACTATGGGGAGAGGGGAACTAAAACAGGGGGGCAGCAGGGGGAACTAGAACTATGGGGAGAGGGGAACTAAAACAGGGAGGCAGCAGGGGGAACTAGAACTATGGGGAGAGGGGAACTAAAACAGGGGGGCAGCAGGGGGAACTAGAACTATGGGGAGAGGGGAACTAGAACAGGGGGGCAGCAGGGGGAACTAGAACTATGGGGAGAGGGGAACTAGAACAGGGGGGCAGCAGGGGGAACTGGAACTATGGGGAGAGGGGAACTAAAACAGGGGGGCAGCAGGGGGAACTAGAACTATGGGGAGAGGGGAACTAAAACAGGGAGGCAGCAGGGGGAACTAGAACTATGGGGAGAGGGGAACTAAAACAGGGGGGCAGCAGGGGGAACTAGAACTATGGGGAGAGGAGAACTAAAACAGGGGGGCAGCAGGGGGAACTAGAGCTATGGGGAGAGGAGAACTAAGACAGGGGGGAAGCAGGGGGAACTAGAACTAGGGGGAGAGGGGAACTAAAACAGGGGGGCAGCAGGGGGGACTAGAGCTATGGGGAGAGGGGAACTAAAACAGGGCGGCAGCAGGGGGAACTAGAACAATGGGGAGAGGGGAACTAAAACAGGGGGGCAGCAGGGGGGACTAGAACTAGGGGGAGAGGGGAACTAAAACAGGGGGGCAGCAGGGGGGACTAGAACTATGGGGAGAGGGGAACTAAAACAGGGGGGCAGCAGGGGGGACTAGAACTATGGGGAGAGAGGAACTAAAACAGGGGGGCAGCAGGGGGAACTAGAACTATGGGGAGAGGGGAACTAAAACAGGGGGGAAGCAGGGGGAACTAGAACTATGGGGAGAGGGGAACTAAAACAGGGAGGCAGCAGGGGGAACTAGAAATATGGGGAGAGGGGAACTAAAACAGGGGGGCAGCAGGGGGAACTAGAACTATGGGGAGAGGAGAACTAAAACAGGGGGTCAGCAGGGGGAACTAGAGCTATGGGGAGAGGGGAACTAAAACAGGGGGGCAGCAGGGGGGACTAGAACTATGGGGAGAGGGGAACTAAAACAGGGCGGCAGCAGGGGGAACTAGAATAATGGGGAGAGGGGAACTAAAACAGGGGGGCAGCAGGGGGGACTAGAACTAGGGGGAGAGGGGAACTAAAACTGGGGGGCAGCAGGGGGGACTAGAACTATGGGGAGAGGGGAACTAAAACAGGGGGGCAGCAGGGGGGACTAGAACTATGGGGAGAGGGGAACTAAAACAGGGCGGCAGCAGGGGGGACTAGAACTATGGGGAGAGGGGAACTAAAACAGGGGGGCAGCAGGGGGAACTAGAACTATGGGGAGAGGAGAACTAAAACAGGGGGGCAGCAGGGGGAACTAGAGCTATGGGGAGAGGAGAACTAAAACAGGGGGGAAGCAGGGGGAACTAGAACTAGGGGGAGAGGGGAACTAAAACAGGGGGGCAGCAGGGGGGACTAGAGCTATGGGGAGAGGGGAACTAAAACAGGGCGGCAGCAGGGGGAACTAGAACAATGGGGAGAGGGGAACTAAAACAGGGGGGCAGCAGGGGGGACTAGAACTAGGGGGAGAGGGGAACTAAAACAGGGGGGCAGCAGGGGGGACTAGAACTATGGGGAGAGGGGAACTAAAACAGGGGGGCAGCAGGGGGGACTAGAACTATGGGGAGAGAGGAACTAAAACAGGGGGGCAGCAGGGGGAACTAGAACTATGGGGAGACGGGAACTAAAACAGGGGGGAAGCAGGGGAAACTAGAACTATGGGGAGAGGGGAACTAAAACAGGGAGGCAGCAGGGGGAACTAGAAATATGGGGAGAGGGGAACTA